>NC_134580.1:85329440-85546940 GCF_037038515.1 Microtus pennsylvanicus | reverse complement strand
CGAATGAGGGGAAAAAGCACAAACTTCCCGAGTTATCCTAAGATGGCCTCAATTTAGAATGACCAATTTAGAACCTCCTCTGAAGCCTGTGAACACCCCAACTGCAAAGCCCTATGCCAATCCCCTAGAGGAAGCTTAGGCAGCCTGACCACTAAGCTCAGTTCATGGCCAGGCTCCTGAACCAAATTTGACAGTGGGTGGCATTCAAGAAGTCCTAATCCAAGCCTCGCAGAGCAAAGGGATAAGCCACTCCAACTTCTCTCCCTGCTGGCCTCACTTCAGTTTAGGTTACTAATTTGTGAGCCACAGTGTCAACTCCAGAGACTACACTCAATTTGTTCTTGCCTTGCTCCTTTAAGAAAGGCTTGGATTTTAATGCTTCTGCCTTATAGCCCCACATGCGCTCAGGAGTCCGGCTACCCACTGCAGAGTGGGATGGTCAGCGTTAGTCATCGCTTGATTGTACCTGGAATCAACTAAGACAGATCTCTGGTTTGCTCTGTGAGCATTTTCCCAGGAAGGATTAACTGAAGAAGGAAGATTCTTTCCACCTTCTGACAGCAACCGGATATAAAGAGGAGCAAGGGAAGAGCAGGGCTATGTCCTTGTCCATCTTCATCTCTTACTCATGAGCGCATCTACCCTGCTTGTTGGCTGCAAGCCTTTGCAGCCTCCAGACCCCAGTTTCTTCAGCCTTCCAACATGGAGTGCAGAACCAGCGGCTCCCCAGAACTCCTGCAGGTCTCCCAGTGCCAGAATGGAACTGCTGAGGTGTCCAGCCTCACGGACTGAGAAGTTCCAAGATTTTTAGCTTCATTAGTATGCAGACAGCCATTGTTGGGCTACTCGCCCCATATCTCGTGAGTCACGCTAATATGTTTCTTCATAATAAATATTCCTTCTATTGGTTGTGTTCCTCTAGAGAACCTGGGGTTCTCAGTTTCCTGGGTTCGAAGATTCCCTGCTTTCGCTACATTTAGTCCTGATGCTACATGCCAACTTCTCTGACCTCAGTTACTAGCGCAGAGCTCCACAGATCCAGACAGCAGACCACAGCAACCTTCTAAGGAAGCAGTCTCCAGGATTCCACAACCAGGCCATTCTGCACTAGTGTGATTCTCCTCCTGCTTCCCAGATGCCAGTTCCTATGACAGCAGAGGCATCGTCTACTCACTCCCACACCCACTCCGGCAACCTGCTCCTATTCAGCTATGGGCTATTTTGTATATGGTAGACTTTTCTTCATCTTCTCCTTAGCAACTGCTTCTCAAACCAGTTACAGCCAAGACCCATACTCCGTGAGAATCCAGCTACTCCAAACTCAACACAGGGTGTGAAAGTCATACCAGCTAATTTCGAGTTCTCTAACCAAAAAGTGGGGCCCATATTACTTCTCGTAGTGAATCAAATGGGAGTTCGATATTGGAATTAAAAGTGAATCAACAGCAATACTGATACTAGAATCCCCCAGACAGTTGCTTGGACCAGTTTTCATAGTTTTGGACAAACGTGTTTATGAACCAAAGCAAAAATGCCCTTACATGCTCCCACCGAACCCCAAGTTCTTCATTCCAGTCCCGCAGTGGTCCAATCTCACATTTTTAATGCCTCTGAATCCGCAAGGCCCTTGAGAAATTTCTTTCAATGATTCCCACGAATACCTCAAGGTTGGGAAAATCTTCCTTTTTATATATTGTTGTCTACTCAGTTTGTGTGTTTCGCTGAAGAAACTAATAGTTCGAAGCAGCCTCTCTGGAATTCCATGACTTTTGGGTGTGACGCTTCCACTGGGCTTCTGTACTGCACTCTCATGCAATCCCTGTAGCTTTTGAAAGTCCAGCACCTAATATAAGGGAATCTCAATAACTGTCCAGATATCTTAGAACGCTGGAGATTGCAAGGAGCCTTGGAGACCACTGGCTCTAGCCCATACTAGCCTCAAAAATGAAGTACCAGCTAGGTGGGGACAATGAAAACAATCTTTTATTAGGGTAACAAGCACAAGGCTAAGCACAGAAAGGGGTGGACCATCACGACATACCTCTGGGGGGCTGGCTTCTTCTCAACTGGTCTGTCTCATTTCAACTGCTCCCTTATTCTAACTTAGACTGTAGGTAAGCCCTGAAGTTCAAAATTTTAAGATATCCTGAAGATGTTTAAACCAGCATAAAATAATAATATGAAGAAAAACGACCAAAATAGTAAGCGTTAGTTCTAAACTCTAGGCTACGGCAAATTTTGTGTGAAGACTTACACAAATCATCAGTGAACAACTCTGCCCATACAGAATTTAGAAGATTCTTATTCTAATTTGTTAAAGAAGTTCTAGACTTGTAATTTGTTTGCCTGGCAACATAGCAGGAGTTCGATAAATATTCCAATGGGAGAATGAATAAAAGAAGGGTGGCTATACCTAACAAGCAAATGCAGACCAAAACTGAAGCCAACCAAAACTGGAATAGCCACATTTTGATTTGTTTGGGTTTTTGTTTGTTTGTTTTTTGTTTTGTTTTTGTTTTTCGAGACAGCGTTTCTCTGTAGCTTTGAAGCCTATCCTGGAACTAGCTCTTGTAGACCTGGCTGGCCTCGAACTCACAGAGATCCGCCTGCCTCTGCCTCCCGAGTGCTGGGATTAAAGGTATGTGCCACCACCACCTGGCCTCACCATTCTGTTTATACAAGACTAAGGTAAGCTTTTTGAAGCTGTGTATTTTAACTAGAGGTAACAATCCCAACTTTCTCTTCCAGACAATGCACAATTTGTATAGCATAAAAATCAAATATGCATTTAGAGTTGTATGGGTATTTTTTATTTTTTCACGGCTGCTGATAGCCCCAAAGCAGCTACTAGGTCAAGACAAATGATTAGTTTTCAATACAATAAACGCTATCATTCGTGGTCACTTGGAAAGGCTGTTTTCTAGTTATTATGCGGTGTAATAAACATAGCCAGATAGTCTACCATGGTGATTAGTTCCCTGCTTTTTCCTTGTTGCTTTGTTTTTAAGAAACAAGTACTCATTAAATAACCTATCAGTGAGCATTCTAAATTATTTGTCTTGGTGCTCTTAACAGCAAAATATGCAATTATCTCTATCTCTAAGCTAATAAACCCTATTTACCATTTATAGAGGATCATTGGGGTCAACTTCCAGATCAGTTTTCCAGTAGTCGGTCCAGTACCTTTGTGAACAAGTGGAAAGTTGCTATGGCAATATGCAAATGAAAACTTTCCATGATGGATCCAATCCAAGGCATTTAGCCTGGTGAGTCTAAAGACCCTTGTCCCCAGAGGGAGAAAGGGAAGTGTGAAAACTCACTCATGAGATTTAGTCCCCGGGGAGACTGAGCAGGAGTTGCAAGGGCCTTGCCAGTACCAGGACTGTTTGAATGAAGATGAGGGAAGATGATTTCTGGGGTTGAGGAACATGGAGACATGCTCTTTTTTATGTGCCCATGAACCTGCTCTTAGAAACCAGTTCTCTCCCACAGAGCTGGCTTTTGCCCTCTCAGTTGTGGGAATACTGGAGCAACGATAACACACCCAACAGGACACATACAAAGACACAGGCATAGGCAGAGGTGGGACATATTTTGTTAATTATTCTACTGATTCTGGCAAACTTACTTTAAAGAGGAGAAAAACCTAACTCTGTGATAAAGAGCCAAGCCAACAGCTTTATGAGAGTCACCTCTCATCTGTGATGTAACAGAGACATAATTACACACTGCCTCTCTCAGAAGCCAGAGGAGAGACCCTAGTCTTTTAGGGAGCCCAATCCAAGCCAAATGGGGATTTGTGGCATCCACACTAAGAATAATTTCAGTACTAGTCAGGTAATACAGCAGAGCTGAATGTGGGCTTCTTAAAGAAAGAGTTGGGGAAAGTAAGACATACTCAAGTGTGGGTGCCGGCTCCTCAGGGGACAATCAAAAATAATCATGAAGCATCAGTCATATGCACCGTTTTGGTGGCTTTCAAGCCACATTTCGAAAAGTTGCTAAGAAACCCTTTTCCCTCCTTCATCTCCTCTTTTGACTAGTGAGGTGGCTCTGGAGATGCCTCGGGTAGAATACTAATCGGACACGGTGAGACCAGCAGTCACTAGGGCTACACAGGCGAGTCGCTGCGTGCTTTTCTCCTGTACATGAGGTTTCTGGTGAGATTCCTAGAAAACTGCAGGTTTACAGTGGGAAGAGACCAGAACTTGAAGGAGTTGTTCATGGCACTGCAGTTCTTGCTGCTTTGTTAGTTTCTTTGAGGCTTCAACTGGATACCAGGGTGAGGGGCCCCGTTTCCTTCTCCCGGCTTCTCCACCCTGCCTGGATCTCAAGTCATCCTCTCTGAAGACAAAGAGAAGGGCTGCTTTGCTCCTGGTATCCAAATACTGCTGTGGGCCCTTTTTGTTGTTTTTTTCTTTCTTTAATCCCTTTCTCTTTCCCTCTCTCCCTCTCTCCCTCCCTCCCTCCCTCCTTCCTTTCTTCTTTTTATTTCATGTCTTGGAAAGACTCCAAATTTTGAAGGGAAAAGAAGAAGAAGAAAGAAGAAAGCGTAAGAATGCTTCACAGTCAGAAGCAATTCTTTTCAGAGGGAGCAAACCTGGTCTCCTTTGCGGGGACAATTACAGTCCAGAGATGGATCTGGTTTCAAAGCGCAGCTGCTCATTTGAAGAGGGAAAAGCATGGTTAATTTTTTCAATGAGAAAATGATGATGAATGGAATATAAAATAAAGATATCTGTAAAGCTAGACTAAAAAGAAATGTTTTAACTCAAGAAGGCCATCAATTTGGAAACACTATCCAGATAATTTTTTTTTTAAAATCAGAGAGAGCCATGCTTAGGAAATCGTAAGGGACTAGGAATGAGAACTGTGCCTTGGAGACAGGCTGAACTGAAAGCCCCAGTGCTGAGTCCCGTAACCCTACACCCTAGCAGATCTGCTGGGGGGACTTTATGGGAGGCGCTGGGACCTCAAAGCATGCAGTTATCTTTTTATGAACCACTAGGCAGTTGAACAAAGGTCTTTACAAATTTTGTGAATTAAAAAAAAAAACGTAGACAGCAACAACATTTAAATTCCTATGACTTTATAATGTTATTTTACAACTAGGACAAACAAAACGAACCCGAGAGCTACACTTGAAACTGGTCACACAAGTATTTTTGCTATGTAGGAATTTACTGCCTAGAACACGTTTAACTGGAACCTTTTCCTATTTGTATGGTATTAAGAGTTTACTAATCAAAAAGACACTACGCTCAGTCTGCTATATAAAATGATTTTCTCCCGAATAAATAGATTTTTTTCAAAATGCCTTAAGAACACGAAACTGACTCACCTTCTGAGTCTTTCTGAGAATAACTGAAGGTGAACGCTATTTTTTCACATGAGCTCCTGAAGTCTTCCCTTCTGACAGGAAAACTATCTAACTGAAAAGCACCTTACTATAACGGTGTCATTTTCAATCACTGCATCTGGCTCTTCCTAGTTCTCTCTACTGTGGGACCCACATGCAGAAATATGTTTTCGACACTTCTCCCCATCCCAAAGATGGTCCTTGCCCACAAGGGTCTACACTTTGGCTGGGACCCATTATAACTGGCTACCTTTTCTTCAGAAAGTGCTCTTCATGCCCAGCTGCAGAGCTTAGGTGTCCTTTAATCAACGCTGTCCCTAACGCAGAGGTTTTGTGGGTAAGCACACAAACAGATAAGCTAAGGAATCTCACGCCTCGCTTTCAGCAGGCTCCCACTTTCACATCCATGAGTCACAAAAACCCCAAGGACACGGCAGTGAGTTTGGCACTTGGGGAACTGAGGCAAGCCGATGACAAGCTGGAAGGCAACCTGGACTCTGTGTGCAGCGACTGCATCTTAAAGGAGGAGGGGAGGAAAAGAGGAGGTAGGGAGAGGAAAGAGGACATGCTCATTTATTACCGGGACTTTTGAAGTCAGCAGCCATTAACTGTTGTGTCAAATTTTTTTTCAAGGAAAAATGTAAGGGAATCTCAAAATGCCTTCTGAATCATATGCCTTAAGGATATCTTTTAAATAACCAATAAAGATGCATGTTTCAAAGACTTCACTAAAAACATGATAATTGACTTAAGCTGGCTTTTTTTGTTTTTTGTTTTTTTAATCATGTAAACTACTTTCTGTAGCCAACTGCCTGAAGAGCTTCAAATTGCTTTACACTCCCAACCAACACTGACTGGCATTTACTCTTCGTAAGCAGTTGTCACTAGCGACAGAAAGTGATTAGCAATCACTTGCTACACGACATGAGATAGTCTTAAAACTCCCATTTACCCCCTACTGAACCAATATCTTAGCTCATTCTAGAGGACTCCAATGAGAATTTCTCTCCCAACCAACGTAAGTGAAAATACGACCGTAGCTCAGAACAAAGCAACAAATTTGGCCACAAAGGAAAATGAAAGCAAGCACCCTAATACTAACTAAGAGACACTCTAGCTGGAGAAAAACAGCCTGGATCCCATAACATTTTATGATACCAAATGAGATGCAGGCAATGCCGTTTCAGTTATGTGATTCCCTTACACGCAATGCAAATGCAATCTTGCTGATTGCATTTAAAACAAAGGCCTGAATTTGCGCATTTCCAGAGCAGACCCATAGACATGCAAGAAACATGTTTTCCCCAACCACTACCAGCCAGTGTAGAACAAAAAAGAAACCAGTCTGGCGGAGGACCTTTCGTGTGTGCAGAAAGAAAAATGATGGTAAGGTGAATGGAGGTTGGCCCAATGTGCTTGATAGCGTGGCTTCCCGGCGCCCTCCATAAAAGGGTCAACTGTGTGAGTGATTGCTGGTTGAGGTGTTCGACCCAAATGCAGACACTGCCCCATGGTAATTTTATTTTTTAGATGTCGAAAGAATTGTTCAGGAAGCACACATGTGTCTGATCTGAAACCCACACTTCTCTGGGTGGCCGTGCATGTGCATGCGCATTTGCATACAGACAATGTAATGTATAATTTCTACAGTGAAATAAAGACAGCTGCGACAAATATATTCACTAGTTGGATGCCTCATAGGGAATATTTGAGAACTCTGTGTAGCAGGCTGGGTCTTCTAGGGATCCTGTTTTCTACCTTCACTGAAAACCGAGAGCTTTCATAATTTTTCTATTTAAAAGCTCAACAGTCAAATTGAATGAGATGTTCAACCATTTCAACTGCATGTGAATGTCCCCGCTGCATGCTATCTCTGACTTTCTCAGAAGAGCACGGGAGCCGGCAGGAATGGCCCATCTGCTGTGTGTGATGATCAAGTCTTAAAGGAGGGAGCAGATACTATTGTTCTCCCTTGCCCAGAGCTATAAACCGATGTCCAGCTACCAGCCACAGCACCCATATCCTCAACATCTGGTTCAGGTCTGACTGACAGCTAGACCATCAGCACACTAGACACAAAGGGTCATTGCCGAGTCAACCTGGGCCCAACCGTAACGTGAAAAAGTCTCCTGTGATGCCTCCCACCTGCCACAATGCACTTTTAAAGAAGGAAATTGCATGGGTCAAAAAATGCTTCCTGAAGAGGGAGTGACTTGTGGCCATAGGATTTTTCAAACCCTAATGAGGATGACGCGCTTCAATAATCTACAAGGGATGCCAATACCATCTACAGACAGAAGACGTTTTCTGAGCAATGACATTATGTCTTTCTGGGTAGAGACATCAGTTCAAACAATAACCCCTGGAATTGTCTCAAGAGAGGAGGTACGTCCCAGTTACCCTTGATCTTGGGTACGCCACCCTACGCGGGTCTCAGAACTACGTGCAAGGCGGACTTTATAAAATGCCCTGGGTGGACACATTTCACCTTCTCTCATCATGTCTCCAGACCGCGAGCCCTAGAAACACACCGGTTTGCTCATTTGCACACAGTACAAGCAGTGGGCCAGAAAGCATCTAACTTGTTTGGAATGCAAGTCATCATCCAAGCCCGTGGCATATGGCTGCACACTTCTCAACTCCCACATCCTAGCAAAAATGCAACTGCCGTCCAAGTGTGTACAATCTCAGTGTAAGAAATGGCAGTGGTTTACAGAGCCTACTGGGCCAGGATATTCTGCCAGCCTTGAGAGGGAGAAAGGGGCACAAAGTGGCAGGAACAGGAGGAAATGTTCTAAAATGAAAACAAAGCACGCTCGTCCAATGTAGAAAACGGCTACTTATTTTAAAAGTAGTTTTCCATTGCACGGTGCCTCCTACAGGGCACTTCCTTTGCCCCTTCCTTCAGGTTTAGGAGAAGAATCAGACTTGAGACCCTTTTAACTCACGGATTTGGTACATGTCTACAGGGGAGACTTCGGAACATTGAAGGAAAATTGAGTAGACTCAAGTTCGATGCCTTCCTTTAAAAGGCTTATTTTAGATGTGTTCTTAAAGAAATTCTCCCTTGATTCTCTGACTCAATCAGTATATACAGTGTGCCTCTAGTGTAGGTTCCCTAGGGATCAAAAGCCCATTAGGAGTCAGAAAGAGACATGCTGTACTAAAAATCAGCGATCTCTGTGGGTACCTCCACCTCTCTGAGCTGTTAATAAGCTACAGGTAAGATTCTCTATTCATGTTTCCCTCACAGGTAGTGTGTGTGTGTGTGTGTGTGTGTGTGTGTGTGTATCCCCAACCTTAATATTATATTATTAATAATGTATACTGACTTTAGCAAATGCTATTTAATTATGGCATATTTGATTGTCTTCATAATTGACAATAACTGGGTAGTTTAGGGTTCTATATTATTCTGCTGCTAAACCAATTCATCTATCAATAACAGTTTATTAGTGTTCTAGGTGCTGTCTTATGCACTGGGGATAGATAAAATAGCCATGACCTTTGCTCCCCATGCTGCTTTCAATAAGTACTTGCCAACTGAACAATTGTAACAATTTCAATATCACTTCTAAATGGAGCCAAACAATTCCTCTTTCTTATGTTCAAAGAGTTGTGACAAAGGACTGTAGTATGCAAACACAGACCAGTCACTTAACGTCCCATACGAGAGGTGCCAATAAGCCACCCTTTAACACACTGATGCGCGAGTGACAGGAAACGGGAGGGAAAGTATAAGGAGAAAATCTAATGCAGGCAAGGTAAGTAATAAAGGAGTACTTAAGTGAGCATATTAACATGGGAGCATCTCTCAGAAGTGGGGGTTCAGAAAAAAATGGCTATAAGCCAAAATAACAGAGGAAATAGCATGGAAGACTTCGGTGACAAGTGGGAGATGCGTTTAATAATGATGGGTTCAGGGGCACCACAGGTGATTCAAGATGAACCGGTAGTCATCCTGTCTGCAGAGAACGTCTGCTCTAGATAGGGAATTGCTGATATCCAGGATTATCAGGGGAGATTTTGCCAAGTTGTAAATTAAAAACCAAAAGTAACTGGCGCCAGAATGAACAGTCTTGGGGTTAAGTCATGTGACACCGAGTAAAGCTGCTCTTTTGCTCTTCAGTCCTGTAATGAGCTTTTGTTGTTGTTTTGCTTTTTTTTCCTCTGGGCCCAGGCTCCAAACACATACAAACACATACAAACATGTAATACACCCCAAAGGGGAGACACAGACACTGTCTTTCACCGAGAGAAAGGAGAGCAGCCTCTGATGCTATTCTTTACCATTTCCCAAGCTCTCATAGTTCTCTCTCTCTATCACATGGACCACAAATATAGTTAATGTGATCTCCCTGGTATCTCCAAGGTGACTGTTCCCTGAGGTTGTTTACTCTTAGCCTGCAGAAGTATATACTCACTCACACCACACAGGCTTGGAAACACTGCTGTTGCACACCTATACATTCCTGACCACACTAGTGTTGCACACCTATACATTCCTGACCACACTAGTGTTGCACACCTATACATTCCTGACCACACTAGTGTTGCACACCTATACATTCCTGACCACACTAGTGTTGCACACCTATACATTCCTGACCACACTAGTGTTGCACACCTATACATTCCTGACCACACTAGTGTTGCACACCTATACATTCCTGACCACACTAGTGTTGCACACCTATACATTCCTGACCCCACTGGTGTTTCACACCTATGTTCCTGACCACACTAGTGTTGCACACCTATACATTCCTGACCACACTAGTGTTGCACACCTATACATTCCTGACCCCACTAGTGTTGCACACCTATGTTCCTGACCACACTGCTGTTTCACACCTATACATTCCTGACCACACTGGTGCTGCACATCTATGTTCCTGACCACACTAGTGTTGCACACCTATACATTCCTGACCACACTAGTGTTGCACACCTATACATTCCTGACCACACTAGTGTTGCACACCTATACATTCCTGACCACACTGGTGCTGCACACCTATGTTCCTGACCACACTAGTGTTGCACGCCTATAGATCCCTGGCCACACTGGTGTTGCACACCTATACATTCCTGACCACACTGGTGCTGCACATCTATGTTCCTGACCACACTGGCGTTGCACACCTATACATTCCTGACCACACTAGTGTTGCACACCTATACATTCCTGACCACACTGGCGTTGCACACCTATGTTCCTGACCACACTAGTGTTGCACGCCTATAGATCCCTGGCCACACTGGTGTTGCACACCTATACATTCCTGACCACACTGGTGTTTCACACCTATGTTCCTGACCACACTAGTGTTGCACGCCTATAGATCCCTGGCCACACTGGTGTTGCATACCTATAGATCCCTGGTCACACTGATGTTACACACCTATACATTCCTGACCACACTAGTGTTGCACACCTATAGATCCCTGGCCACACTGGTGTGGCACACCTGTACATTCCTGGCCACACTGGAATCCTGATGCCACCTAACAAGTTATCAGTGACAACATCCAAATTTATTACACCCCAGGAAATGTAGATATGATACATAAATCAACTCATTCAACTTTTCCACTGCCTCTGCAGGAACAGAACTATCTCCCCACACACACACTTACAGGTGAGAAAATAGGAAAGTTAACTTCACCAAACCACACACAATAGGATCGACACATAAGCAAAAACTGAGTTAAAAAACAAACAAACAAAAGTGGCCACAAGTCACTCCATGTCCTGGAGAACTTTTACACATTTAACAGTTTCTTTTATGTGGGGATTTTCTCCTGATGCTGCATGTTCCCATATTCTAGACCTGCAGCACACACTTGCTCTGACAGAACACAACTCACACTTGCTACAGTCTGTGCTCCAGACACTAGTCTATCGATTGTCTAGCTCCTCAAGCAGTAGAGCTGAGAACATATTTCTAGGCCTCAAAACTATTTATTATGCCTTTTATGTCAAACTTAACTACATTTGCTTAAATCCCTGAATACTCCCACTTCAAAAGACAGAGAGAGACCGAGATGGAGAGAGAGAGAGAACATGCCTGAAACCAATTCCCTGAATTCTGTGTACAAGGACCACCTTCCTCTGTCCTCACCCAGTTCCACATGTGAGCAAACAAGAAACATAAATCCGAGTAGATTGGCGGTTCATATAAACAATTCAGACCTTATCATGCCTCTCTGAACTGACTCCAATTCATCAAAAATGCAGGCACCAGTTATATATGGCATCCTCCATTAACTGAAACACACCAATAAATTTCCAAAATGTAGACTCAGCACCAAAAAAAAAAGGTGGAGAAATCATATATCGTGGAGCCGCACGCAGCCCCTCCTCTGTGCAATCTCGAGTCATGCATAATGCAGCAGCGCAGCCACTAACAGCAGGCACGCACCAGATAATTTACACTTGTTTTTATGGACACGACGAACTGATCTTTGAAGCTGTCCCTAATGAGATTCCTCTTGGCCCTAACAGCATCCTGCGAGAGTGTTCCGGTGTTTTCTCCTTGGCATCCGGTGCATATTTATAACGCACAATACGGGCTCATTTAAATTGCACGTGTGGATTTTGGTGTCTTCTCTGTCTTAGAGATTGTCATATACTAAAGCGGACTGACCCCTCAATTACTAAAGCCTGCTTTACCCAAATAATGCCACTGCCGGTTGCTACAGGCGCTTTTCAAAGAGGCAGGGTCTATCGAAGGGCTCCTACCTGCAGGGCGGAAAGCTGCACCCACTCTAACCCTGCTTGTAAGTCCAGAGACTCAATTAGGCCTCAACCAAAGGGCATCTCCACAAAGGCTAATAATTGTGTAACCCATCGGGGCAGCCACAGCCACAGGGAAAGCTGGAGTCCATTGCCTAAACTAAAAACTTCCTACCCACAAGGGTTTGCCATGCAACATCGCTTTCTTATCCTCTCCTCCTCGACTGCCTCTACCCCAGGTAAAACTCCTTAAACCTGTAGAGCAGGGTCTTCTATTCTTGCTCCCCCTAGGGACTTTTCTTCTAACCATCTGGTATTACAGGAGTCTAGAGTTTAACGGCTCCTACTTAGGTGTTTACCACAGTCATACTGGCTTTTACTTGATTTTCCTTAAAGTCCATCTCTGAAAGGCTTTCCAGTTGCTAGAACACCAAAGAAAGTTGTAATCAGAGTTTTATCTGTATCCAACCCAAATCACAGACTCTGTCCAAACAGCGGCTCCACAAAAGCTTTTGCTGTTGTTGTTTGTTTTGTTTTTCTCTTTGTAGATGACCAGGCTGGCCTTGAACTCCCAGAGACCAGTCTCTGCCTAGACCTGCCTCCTCCTCCTGAGTGCTGGGATTAAAGATGATGCGCATACCACACCCACCTATAAGAGTTTTAAGAATGCAGAAAGGAACCAATAAGGTAGGGAGAAGGGTGTAGGGGACATGTATAAGAACAAAGTATAATGGCATATATGTATGAAAATGTCATACTGAAACCCATTAATTTGTTTACTAACTTACTAAAAAAAATTGTGAGACAAAAGAATGAGTGTACTATTTCAAAAAATACAGCAGAGCTGCTAAAAGCACAGAAATACAGAAAAAAAGTGGCTTGCCTTAAACAATATGCATGACTCCTGTTCTCACAGATAAGTCATCTTCTTGCTCAGGCTTCACATACACTCCACAGAGTAGAGAGTTGTTCATCAGACTCCTAGGAAGCGGGCTGGAATAGACAGATCTAAGTTCATCTCATACGGCTAACCCTCAGTCCACAGTCACTGACTTCCAACAGGATCAATACACGAGGAATAACTGAGTTAAAACAATATCCTTTCTAAGGTTTCCCCTTTAAGGTTACAAAACAACATGGGAATTTCAAATCTTTAGGGTCTTGTTCGGGCTGCATATCAGATATTTATATTATGATTCATAATAGTAGTAAAATCACAGTTATGAAGTAACAACAAAAATAATTTTATGGTTGGGGTCACCACAACATAAGGAACTGTACTAAAGGGCCGCAGCATTAGGAAGGTTGAGAACCACTGGTCTAGTTGAAAGTGAATCCAACATTCTTTTCTTGTTAGAAGCAAATTTATTACAATCAAAATTAGTGTCAACTGAAGGCAGGAAAGATTGTAGCATTAGTGAGGGAACTCCATAAATATTGAGTATCTTTCAGGTCCATCTTAAAAACCCACGCGAGAGAATGACCTGCTATCTTTTATAGGCACTGTCAAGTACAAGCACATGGTCTCCAAGAGAAGAAGACATTACGAGGTGACACGGACTTCTTGGAGAAGCACATACTAGTTCTTCGAGTCCCTGAAAGCCCAACTCCATTGGACAGGAATCCGCAGATTGTCTAGACTGATTGAGATCATGAAATGGGATACAAATGACAAAAAATAAAACTTAAAAATCAATAGAGCTGGTATCCTCAGAGATTACAGTCTAGTGGGGGCTATCACACCTGGGGATACACTTTGGGGACTCCAAAGTTGGTTCAGTGGTTAGGGAAAGTGTGTTTTTTTTCTCTGCCTGAGAATTCAAGCTTAGATCCCAGCACACACGTCAGGCAGCTCATGACTTTGTATAACTTCAGCTGCTGCAAAGGATCCAATGTCCTCTTGTACATCATTTAAACACACACACTAAATAAAAATTAATCTTTAAAAAGAAAATATACTTTTGATATGTGTAACCAAGCAACTACTTGTTGCTTGTCAGCACCAGTTAGGAGGAGCAGAGGGTTTCCCTAAAAAGTGACAGGAGGGGTGAGCCATGCAGTTCAGTTGGTAGACCTCTTCCTTAGTATGCACGAAGCCTTGGGTTTGATCCTTAATACCACACAAACAAGGTATGGGAGCTCAACATTCCCTTCAAGTATCTGAGAAGTAGAGGTAAGAGGATCAGGAGTTCAAGGTCATCCTTGGCTACATAGCTGGTGCAAGACCAGCCTGGACTACATGAGAACCCACTCCCTCTCCAGGGAAAATACACACATGCATACATACACATATACATAAAAGGTGGCAAAAGGAGAGAGTGGTAGCAGCAGCCCAGGCTCACTCAGAGCCTTGCAGTTGAGGGCAGAGGCCGACCTCCTGCATCCACGCTACCTCATCACTTAAAGAAACAGAAATGAGGGAAGAGTGTCTAGAGGGCTGGAATTCAAATGCAGCTTTCCTTCAATGTCAGCACTGAATCCAGACAGCTTTGAAGACCTTGGGAAATGTCGGTGGACATCTCACCAAAGCTGGCACTAACTGTTGCCAAATGTCTGCCTGGCACCAACATACAGACTAAATTGGCCATGAAAACCTCTCTCTGTGGTCTTGCTCTTCTCAAAGGAAATAATTTTGTGATCAAGAATGTGGCTCACCCAGAGGCCAGGCTTACAGGGAGGCCTTGGATTCTGAGCTTAACTCAATTGCACGGTTTAGGGCAAGAGTCTCATGTTTCAGATGTGCAGCCAAGTCATCTGATCCCGTCAGACTTTTAATGGCTTCTAAAAAATCTGAAGTGTTAAATCCTTTTCCCAGCCTCCCCCAGAGCAATCAGAAGGTGTTTGTTCCCCAATTCCCACTAGCCTCCAATCTTCTATTCTAATAAACAGTTGCTAAATCATTATTGTTGAATGCTTATTCAATCCTAAAGTTTTTCATATGTGATACTTTCAAAAATGCAGTTAAAGCAAGTAAGAGGATAATGAAAGTAAAATGCTTAAACCCTGCCTGACACCAGGGTCAAGACCTTGATCATGACTGTTTAAGACTTTGGGAAGAACCTCCTTACCCAAGAAGTTCCACAAATCCAGTGACAGGCACAGTCAGAGTTACATCCTCCTACACACACACACACACACACACACACACACACACACACACCAGGCTAGTGGTATAAGGTGTTTACTGTGTCCACGTCTGTCAGTAAAGTCATCAAGACTCACTCCCTCTGTCCTGGTTCAGGATCTCTTGGAAGAAGATACAACCCTAAAAATGTCCCAACACACCTAACATAAGAGCATGAGGAAAGCCATGGTGATGTGCGTCCTACTGCTACGGAGGCTCCTGAGGCGTGAATGCTGATGCTACAGAAGCAATCATGCTAACATTATTAAAAACAGCAACTGCATACATTTTACACGCACAACACTACATACTGTACTAATAACTATGCATCATTTAAAAGCACCTCAGCATTACCTAGTTTATGCTTTCTTTTTACTGAATTCTAAAAGAAATGTGTATAATACTTTTATATGCATTGCTTTATATAATGTGTGTGTTAAATGGCCATGATTGGGGAAAGGGATTAGCAGCCATGTGTTCACAAGTGCAGGCCAACCTCACTGCCTTGAGATAAGGTCTTTCATTGAACTGAACTTCCATTTAGCCAGGCTATTTGGCTCCCTCTGAGGATTCATTCATTTGTCTCTACGTCCCAATACTAGGTTTCTTTTAAATACAGGGTCTTACTCCATTGTCTGAGCTGCCCTTAAACGCAGAGACCCACCTGCCTTTGCCTCCTGAGAGCTGGACTAACAGGAACATGCCACCACACCACACATGTATTTTCAGCAGTACTTGAAAATAAATTAATTACATTCACTTGTGGGTATGGGGGCGCGTGTGAATATAGACACACAGGCGCTGTAAGGTCAAACTCTGGTCCCAGGCTCGGTCACAAGTATCCTTACTCATTTAGTTGATCCTGTAACTAGTTATTTTGGGGGGGCACACTAAGATGCTCACAGGCGTGCTTTAGGTGGCTCAGTTAGTGAAGACGCTATTAAGTCTAAGAACCAGAGTTCAAGCCCCCAGGATCTACATGGTAGAAGGAGAGAACTGACTGCCACAAGTTGTTCTCTGACCTACACAACACACAGTACCATGTGCCCATGTACACACACACATACACACACACACACACACACACACACACGCACACACACATACTCCCTCTCTCCAGGCCTCCTCCAACTCTAAACCATTTATAAACAGACTTTTTCTATGAAGATGAGCCTTCAGTAGCAGAGAACATGATAAACACACGCAAGGGGACAAGGGAGGGGTAGGCTACAGTCTGGCTATACTTTGACCTAATAACTCGAATGTTTTCATTTGTACAAATATTATTAATTGTGCCCGTATTTCTGCTCTGCAACAACCACACCATTCTAAAGCTCCCCACTTTAAAACAAAAGCAGCCAAGCTCACTTTCCCACAGCCTTACCACTTTGTAGCCCTTCATTAAGATAAGGAGTGCTGCATGGTTCCTGCTGTCTGGGGTCCAGCACCTCAGGAAACCGCACTGTGTGTTTACAATGTGGCGAGCCCTCCCTGTGCAGCACGGGCTCACAACTAATGTGCACTCATGGCCAGAAAATTCATTTTCATTCCACACTTGACAAAATAAACACCTCATAAAGGCAGGTAAGCAGAAGCCTCTCTCGCCCTGAGCTGTTCAGCTTCAACCTTCAGAAGCAGGGAACAGCTGAAAGCAGGCGACCCCAGCACACACAAAACAGAGTCCTGGTATAAAAAGCTTGGAACCAAAGCAAAGCCCTTATGTAAAGTTAAATTGTTCTCCCCCCCAGCCCTGCTTCCCTTCTAACAGGGTTCCTTTCACTAATACAGAATTCGCAGAGACTCTTTCAGCACAAATCGTGGTTGAATTAGCAGGATCTACATGAACCGGCAGGGGAAAAACCAGGGCACTTGATTGCTCTGAGTTACCAAAGAGCTCGGTTCTTTCTCTTTTGTCCACAGAAAACGAAGCTCTGCTTACATGTCGGAGGAAATATTTCAAAACATTCTCTTTTTTCTCAAAGTGAAGAATTTATGGAAACAGATAATTAACAGCAAATGACAAACAATCCAAGCAATAAAGGTCCCAGTTTGGTTGCCAAGATGATGGTATCAAATTCCAAGATAAACAGTGAAGCGTGCCATGGCCATTAACATCCTGGTGGGGTAGAGATGGGGAGAGAGGAGCCATCCCCTACCAATCTTCAAGGGCCGGTGGTGGGGAGGGGTGGAGCAGTCCGTCTCCTGGGGATATTGTTTCCCTTCTGGTTCTCAGGAGGCACTGTTGGAGTTCGGGGAAAACACCCATGCCTTCCTGTCTCACATGGGAAGACAGACTTGCAGCACAGAAAAACTTAGACATTAACATTCTTTAGGGAGTAACTCTTCCTAGTACCGTCTCACCAAACATTCATTCACTTTCCCCCCGTTCTTCTCTTCTCTAGCTCACAAAGGGGTTCAGTGCTACCAGCCAGGCCTAAAATGTAAGGTCAAGTACAACATGGAAACCAGTTAGCCTGCAGAAATTGGAGCTGGGGTCCCATTTGCTACATCTCCTGGATACAACACCACAGCTTCACGTCTTCCTATATTTCTCAAAAGCCAGTTTGTTAAGTCACCACGTGTCAAATGGACTCAAAAAGAAAATAAGAAATCCAAACATGAAGTTCTGAATCACCTAAAATGGCCTTTAAAAAAAAATCATTCCATCTCAGAGATCAAAATAGGTCAACACACCAAAAAACTTCTGTCCTGGCCATTTGTGGACTTCCAGGTATGTTGATCATGCTGTGAACTCAAAAAAGCCACAGCACCGGTGTGTGTGGTTTGTCTCATCTCCTTGCTGACCGAAGTTCACAGTGCTGATCCTTTCCCTACGTGGAAGCCAAGGCCAGGGCATCGCAGAAGCCAGCAAGAGCTCTGATCTTTGAATACATCTGCTGTGTTCTCCAGGAAGTTCAAGAGCAAGGCTGACTGCATGTCTGATGAAGGTCCATTTCCTGCTTCAGAGATGACCACCTTTCTATTACAACCTCACACGATGGAAGAACAAGGGTCTCTCTTAGATCCCAATTTTAGGAACTCTATCCTCAGGGACACATCACCGCCCATGGGCTCCACCCCCTAATGTTACGATTTGGAGGCTAGAATTTCACTATATAAATCTTGAAGAAACACAAATATTTAAACATCATACATAACGTTGATCCAAGCATGACCAATACACAAACACGGAGTCAGTTTTTAAAATAGAATATGTTAAACACATGGTGGTAAAAGCAGTGGGGATTTTTGCAATTGTAAAATAAAATGCAGGGTGGGTAGATGGCTCAGTAAAGTGATTGCTGCCTCTCAAGCGTGTGGATCTGAGTTCTGAGCCACAGTTCCCACGTAAAAGCTGGGCACAGCAAAACATGTCCGCAACTCTAGCACTGTGGTGTGAAGGAAGGCAGGTCCCTGGAGTTCAGTGACCAGCCAGTCTAGCCACTCAGTGAACTCCAGGGACAGGGAGAGACTGCAGAGATGAGTTGTAACCTCCACGTGAGTGCACATTCACTTACAGCCCGCCCCATTCATATAGATACACACACACAGTGAGGTTTGATGCTTTCGTGTGATCTCTAAATGTTAGAGCAAATGCAACTGAAACAGAATGGGGATTTTTTTTTCAAAACTCAAGACTTACACAGAGTTAGTAAAATGCCTATGTTCAGCCAAAGGCTAAATCTTTCAGGGAATTAGAAAAGCATGTTCAGGCTGCTTAGCTAGTAAAGTTAATTTTTCTTGATTTCGGCTTTATGTCTTGCTGCAGAACCCATTTTAAACTATGCGCACAGCATGGAAAAGGTCTGAATCTCGGGACTGTGATACTGACTCCTAAAACCAAGTCAGCGTAAACCACTCCCCAAGCCAGCCAGTGTCAATGCCAAAATAGCCCACAGCAAGATGGAAAAAGGCATCTGCCTCATCCAAGAATTATCAAATCTTCGGACTGGAAGAGTTCATGGGCTGTGTGCACAAAAAATAAATGGGTTTGAGCAGGGTCCATGTTATGAACTAGAATTCTGCTGTCATTTAAGGAAGCCAGCCCAGGAACATGGATAACACACTCTCGCTGAGATCTGTAAGCACAACACTAGAACGAAGCTTCCTTAGTACACGTTCCTGCTAGTTGGCATCTTCATTCTCAACGCAGTTTTTCTTACATTTTATTTATTTATGTAATGGGAGTGGCGTAGGGTACATCCATGCCATAGCAGGCTTGTGGGAGTGTGAGGACAACTTGCAGAATCAGTTTTCTCCGCCCGCCATATGTGTGCTACGGATCAAGCTCAAGTCATCAGGTTTGGTGGCAACACCTTTACCCTCTGAGCCATCTTGCCTTTGTTTACCTTTTTAAAGCATATAACACCAAATAGGACAAACATTAAACATAAATTAGGACAGAACATGGTTCAAAGTTCCAGTAAGAAAGGAAGAACTGAGAACACTGCGGAAATGCATTTTCTTATATGCGTATGTGTTTCAGTCCTTCATTGCCAACCACAGAAACTGAAGGGAAAAAAAAATCTCCAAAGCAAAACAATACAAGTATGTGAACCCAAATACCACAAGAGCCAACAAATCCTAGCATTTTCTCTAGTTAGTACTTCCACACAGACGTGCACCTGAAGTGTTCTCTTTACATTAAAACAGAGAGAGCCAGGCTGGCATAGGGGTCAACAAAGTGTCTATACTGATACGGCAGAGCCTAACCATACCGGTACGTTATAAAGTTCAAAAGGGGCACTCAGTATGGCAGGGAGAGAGCTGAGGAAGTCCTTAGGAGGACTCCAGCTCGCACAAAGACCTTCCAGGACGCAGCAAGCTTTGTCTCTTTCCAGAAGCAGTTCAGGCCCTTGGTGTGTTAAACAAGCTATGGGAGGTTGAGTGGTATTGGCCCTGCTTTTACATCTTAAAATCTTACCTTCTTACATTCTAAAAATGTCAGACTGAAAGCTGAATCTGTCTCATACATACTAACTTCATCCTCTTATTCAATCAGAGCATCTCAGACAAAGAAGTTCAAAGAAAGCCTGAATGAAAAGCAGGAGAGAGAAACAGCCCCCATAGGGGACCTGAGAGCTTCAGGAAGTAAGGACCTGTCCGTCCACTAACTGTGGTCACACTTTCTTTATCATCTTTCTCTATCTCTAAAATGCAGAATAAAAATCCAGATACGTCTGAGTACTGTATCACTCAGCACTTTGGAATTCTGGAGGCTGAGGCAGGAGGATGGGAAGTATAGGGTCAGTCTGAGATATATGATAAGCCTGTCTCACAAAGCAAAGACAACTAACAAATTCACGGCTTGGGAGGTGGCTCAGTGGTAAAGAGCTTGCCTCATGAGCATTGAGGCTTAGTTTTGATCCCCGGAACCCATGGAAAACTACCTACCAGGCATGGAGATGCATGCTTGCAATCCCAGCACTGGGAAGCAGAGACTGGAGGATCCCACTGACCAACAAGTTTAGGTGGATTGGTGAATGACTGATTAATGAGAGGCCATTGTCAAGGAGGCAGACAGTGTTCCTGATGATGATAACCACAACCGTGGTTCCTTTCTGCTCCCACAACACTCATACCACATGAATGCACACCAACACACATAACAACACTTGTATATGTACAATCACACACACGTGCTCTCTCTCTCTCTCTCTCTCTCTCTCTCTCTCTCTCTCTCTCTCTCTCTCACACACACACACACACACACACACACACACACACACACACAAACATCCAGATCTAATTTCAGATATGGTCTGTTTTATTTGTTAAATTATTTTCCCTCCGTGATAGCCCAAGAAAGACATAACACTTCTACCAAGTTATACAATCATACAGTGAGGTTCTAAGAATAAGTCCTTGGGGACAAAATACCCAATCTTAGATTTAGATTGTCTCTAGCTCTTGAATGCAAATAAAGAGATCTGCAAAAGAGGGAGAAAGTTAGCTCAAAATGAAGTTCAATTGTCACAGACCACAAGATGGTACCCTGGGGGTGTGTGGAGAGAAAGGACTTATGCTTTAAAAACAAAACAAAACAAAAACGAGAGAGGAAAGCAAAGAAAGCCACTGTTTTTGCATGAGTGCAAACTAAAAGGGCCATTCGGAATCTCCAAAGTAAACTTCAGATTGAAAATACTTTTGTAAACTATGGTCATGTTATTGTGCAGGCCAGTGATAAATCTGTAATAAGAAAGAGAATGCGGCTTTCTGAGAGAGTATATGTTTACATTTTGCACAAACAGTTAACATAGTCCACCCCTGAAGTAAAGAATAAACATCTACCTTGTTTGAGATTTTGCTGAACCCCAGGCATTATTTCATTTATTGATACTACTTCCCCACCCTGTCCCCTGTCCCCCACCCCCTGTGTGAGAGTTCAACTCACATCCCTCTTCCCATATAGCATCTCCATGATGTCCCACTAATATTCTTTCCCCACAGAATATCATTAACGATGGGGGTTTATATTCTTAATTTCAAAGAGACCAAAAAAGGAGGGACAGGCGTAAGAAGCAGAAATTCCAGAAAAGGAGGAAGATATTCAAGGTCTTGCAACCTGGTAGCTAGTGAGCAGCCCCCAGAGTTCAAAGAGGCCTAGCTTCCTGAATATTGCAGAGCTAATTCGTGACCCCAACAGGACCAGAACTCAAGTCCCCTGAAACACTTCCTGTGTGCATGCCAACAAGCTGTTGAGACCACACTCACTGCTGCCTTCTCAAAATGGGCTTAAGACACTGCTTAAAATGTTTTCCTCACTGGAGGAGTGAGACAGCTCACCTTGGGAAACGTCCACCTTGGGCACACAAGCCCAACAATAGAGCAACACCAGCAGCTCAATCTCTGGAACCCACAATAAGGGAGATACAGAAGCTCAGCAGAAAGGAGAATTCCCTGGAAGCTCACGGGAAACAGTAGAGACCTCCTCCCAACAAGGTGGAAAGGGAACACCAGGTCCTGAAGGTTGTCCTCTGATGTCACACTCACATATACCTTGATCACACACACATACACACAAACACACACATACACACATATACACATACACATACAACACACACATATAATGCACACACACACGCACAGACACACATATACACACAGACACACACACATACACAAACATACTGCAAATAGCCAAAACACTTTTAAAGTCCTTTGTTGCTAGGTATAGGAAGAAGACTGTATGACTGATATCCTCCAACACAGGAACAAGTTGAATACCCTTTGGCTTACTCCTAGACTGTATCATTAACTAGAAGATAGTGTCGCCCAGGAACCTAAGTGAGACCCAATGAAAGGAGAAGATGTACATTGAAGTAAGCCTTTGACATAATATATAGAGACAAATTACCATTCTTTTGGAAAAATTAGCATAAAGATACCACAGTTTTATCAAGTTAATTCCAGTGGAATAGAAGTATATAAAACACAAAGATATTAAATGGCATGAAGTAGTTAACTAAGTGATCATCAGTAAATCTAGTGTTTGTCCTTCCCACCCTTTTATATACACATACATAAGCAAACATCATTTTGATGTAATAACTGTATTAGTTACTTTTATTGTTCTCACAACCAAAGACTCAACAAGAAGCCACTTGGAAGAGGGAGGACTGGTTCTGACTGATGGTTTGGTGAGACTCAGTCATCTGTGATGGGGAGGGCGTGTCAGTGGGAGCAGTACACGCTGGGCCGAGCTACGAATCTCAAGGACCATCTTCCAGTGATGGACTTGCTTCAGCTAGGTACCACATCCCACAGGGCCCACACCCCCAAAAGGGTGCCACAAGTTACATGCAGCCAAGTGTTCAGACAGGTGCATGCGAGGGGCCTTTCACACCCACACCTCATTCTCCTCTTTTCTGAACTATGGACACCTAATATAACCCTGAAATTTATATGCTTCCGACCTCATTCTCTAAAGGAAAGGAATATAACTTTAGATCAAGTGAGATATCTACAAAAACTGTATGAATCTGTCATGAAATGATTTTCAAACACCTCAAGAGATCACTTTTTTATTACCAATGGCCAGGCAACATGAACGAATGCTACCCAAGGCAACAGTGCAACAAGAACAAGCTGCCTTGTTTTATATGGCCAAGCAGTTTAGAGACGTGCCAACCCTATAGCTATGACTAGTACAAAGTCACAGCTACTACCGCATCCGTGTACCAAGCACTGCCTTCTGGTCCTGTCTGATCCCAAGGGTGCTGGGAGCCACAGACACGGGCAATGAAAAGGTTTCATTTCGGTTGAACAAGCATTAGGACATTAAGCCTACTTCATAGATGACAATACCGAGACCCTAAATTTTCCCAGCAAACCAGTAGTAACAAGCACAACACTCAGTCTTAGCTGTCACATTTTCCCGTGCCTGCTGAAGTAGCCTGTGACAATCCTAGTTAGCACATGTCTGTTTTAACCATGATACCAGTAGGAGAACTTGAGACATTGACAGGCGCACAGAAGTCAGGTCCAGCCCAAGAGAAGAAAAGCCTTGGGGGTCTTCACCGAATTCCTGACACAGGATTTCTACTCATTGGAACTGCTACTCCCTTGGTGTAACTGGAGGTGAAGAGACCTTCCTGCCTGTCTACAATCCTGACTGGCACAAAATCTCCTGCTGACGCTGACAATGCAGGAAATTCAACCCCACCAGGAAAAGCCTCCATGGTGTCCTCCAGTGATTCCTTGAAGAAGACCAGACAAAACTTATCAGTGACTGGATGAAGGCGGTTTAGAATCAGGAATTTGGAATCAATGAAACAAGCATCCCTGATAACAGCTGGCACTGAGCATACCGCGGGGAGGGGGGGGGGCACTCAGAATTCTTCTGTGCTCCTTTACTTGAAGAGCCTTTTACAGATGATAAAGGAAAATAGGGTTCCACTGGTGGTGACCGCCTCTACTTGATACCACTTTCTGATAAAAAGCAAGGGAGAAAGAAAATGCTGGAGCCTTCGTACCTGAGGTGTGGTCAAGGACAAGTGCCCGAACAGGAGACAGAATTGAGTTCACATTCCCATTGCCAACCCTTAAAAGAAAAATTAACCTCGGTAGTATGACGAACCATCCTGTGTTGCAAGGAACACGAAGCCCCTCCTAAAGTAGGATTTCCAGTGCTAACCCTGACGGAGCTGGATGCCTTACCAACTTATTTGATTAGGCCTCCCATCATTAAAAACAAAGTCTTTATGACATTTCCAGACCTAAAATGGTTCTTTTAATGCCTTCTCTAATCATCATTAAAGACACTAAATAACTTTTTCAACATTCTGTTCAAGAATGATGAAGGGCTGTGGACAGATGAAGACCTGCCAATTGCTGGTTTTCAATCATCTCATCCGTCAGGATAATCAAGAGTCTGAGCAAGAAAGGCCTCCTATTCTAGGCTAAATGTTGGTCTACTCACTCCAGCTGTGCTTTGATTTTCTTTTCTAAAGTCAGATAGGATTACTTTTTTAAAAAAGGAAAGAAAAGAAAATCCTACGTCAGAAGCAAATTCAAAGAGATGCTTCTTAGAAAGTCTGGTAGCAATCTTGGAGTTTATAGATAAGGACTAAACCTAAACCTCGCCAGCTCTAGGGTAGATGGGCTTCAAATGATGGCAACTGACTCTCGCTTATTTTTGTCCCTCAGAGTGGCACCTTGCAAACAAAGCTTTGCTTTAATTAGTCACAGTTAAAGACAATACTGGTCATTCGGTGTAATTATTTACCTATGAATAAACTGATGTCCTTATGTCCGAGGAAGGGAAGTTGATCAGGAGGGGTAACTGGAAAAGAGCTGGTCACAAAGCTAAGCTGAGACTAACCACATTGAGTGGGAAAGGAAGAATTCCTAAATTAAGGTGAGACAATACCCACGGCTACCACTAGGTCATGCGAAAGGAGACAAAGAGCCCCAGTATCTATCGCAGGTCTTCACAGATTTATAGGGTAGTGAGAAGAGAAAGTGAACGCTTCAGGAATCCAGAGCAAAATCAATGTGTAATGCTCCAAGTAGGAAATACAAACTAGCTATAGGAACGCAGCAAAACTCTGCCATGACATGTTGTAATCTTTCAAATCAAGGGAAATTTTAGGCTCAATATCTCACAAATACTTTAGGGTCGCTTTAAATTTCTATTTAGACAAAGGGTAATGGTTTGAATGCAGTCAAAATAGAATACATGGCAGTCAAGGAAGACACCCAAGCTCCTACAACCTACCAGGGGCTGTCATAACGCTAGTCCATCAACCTGCAGAGCAGCAGCAGCCCCATAGATGACTAGGTAAGGCTGAGGCCATGGTGAGTCACACTCCTGACAAAGCACACCTTCACGCTTCCAGAGTGATCCCGGGTTCTCCTATCAACACATAATCAAATGTATTGAACCAATCAATAGATCAGAAGAGAGACAGGCAGGTAGACAGACAGAAGACAGATGGTGATAGATGATTGATAGAAAAATAGTAAGAGTTAATATAGACAGAAAAAATAATATAGATAGAAAATATTATTAACAGATAATAAATAGATAAAATAAGTGATATATATTGATCAGAGTAATAAAACAATAAATTGATATAAATATATACATCTATGAATAGATATTGATTATAAATAAAATAAATAATTACATAATCGAAATAAGTAGATAAAATATAATAAATGATAGGTGGATAGGTAGATGGTAGGAAAATAATAATGGATAATAGATGTTACACACAGATAGCAAAAGTTAGTAATAGATGATTGATAGATAGATGGTTAGGCAGACAGATTAGATAGAGATAAGATAGGTAGACTGGATAGGTAGATTAGATGATAGATAGATAGATAGATAGATAGATAGATAGATAGATAGATAAGATAGGAAAATAATAGAGATCCTATGAAATGGAAGAAATGAAAAACCTAGAGGTGACATGTGGAATCCATCTAGATTGGGAAAGCAGTAACAAGACAGAGGACAGGAGGCTTCCTGTGGGTGCAGGAAACTAAACCAGCTCAGAGCATATGATAAGCAGAGAAGAAAAATGTCACAGCTGTGAGAAACAGCTAACTCAAGGGCTTTCAGGTGAGAGGAAGCCAAACTGAGTGGTAATGAAAGGGAAAACCCACAATGGAGCCACCTGGGAGGAGGCCTGCACTCCCAGGCTCGAGTCCAGTGACACGCTGCACAGCTGTTAGGTTGCCATTACAAACCTCTTTTTTTGTTGCCCTGGTTGGGAGTTTTTCTTTTCGTTCTCCCCCCCAAGAAAAAGACACACACACACACACACACACACACACACACACACACACACACACAATTTGACCCTTCAAAGTTTTCACGGCTAGATCTAAGGTCAGTTCTAAGCTTATGTGATTTAAAAACTACCTCAGCGTTCAGGTTACCAGAGGACTCCCGTGGGCAAGAGCAAATAAGAGGATATCTGCAGAGCCAAGCAATGGCTGAGCTTCGCAGTCATTTCCCACGGAATCTGGGCAGAGCAGTCTCACTGGAAACAGGATCCACAGCGTTCTCTGAGATCCCTTAATACAAAGACCAGTCTGCCAAAGCAAGCTAAAAAGACTCTAAACTACGGCACGCACAAATCTCATGACATGTTTGAAGGAAAAGGAAGAAACAGAAAGAATAAAAAGAGTATTTGAAACAAATGCACATGTATTGTTCAGAAAGCCTATCATATTCACAAAGAGAAGACTTGTTCACCTACAAACCTCGGTCTTGTACTCTGTCAGCAGTCCCTCCTAATCACAAGCAGATCCTCACGGAAGGCCAGCGGAAAGGCTCTTAGAAACAGCTTAGCACAACCATCTGCAAAGATGTTTATGTTCTTTCTTTTCTTTTTTGGATTGTTTGTTTCCTTTTGCTTTCCAAGCCTGTTGTTTTTGTTTTCCTACTATGCACACACCTCACAGGTACTTTAAGCAGCTTTCTAGAACATACTTATAGAACATCATCCCACTATTTACACTACTATCCAGGGAATCGAGAAAAAGACCTTTTTGTTCAGTTAATGCTTCTGAATAGGAGAAGCGCATGTGTGTAGAAGTTACTTTTATTATTTTTTAAACATAAAACAGTCCCTGGAAGAAAGAGTCTGTGACTTGCGCATGCCCTGGGTTCAATTCTGCCAGGAGTAAAAACAGTCAACAAAATCCTAACCTCCTCTCCCTCCCAACTTTTACACAATAGCGTTCAAAGAGATTCAGTCCAGCCATGAAGGGCCAGTGTTAGACATCGGAAGGGGTCTCATGAAGAATGGGCATGAGGCCTTGAATAAACAAGAGAGATGGTGACCTTCTGCCCCTCCCACTGAAAACCTGGCACTTCTGCAGCGGACAAAAGTTGGTGTGTGACCAGGGGCTGTGACGTCCTTGCCTCTCCGGGTTTCTCCTGTACTTCCTCCTTAAATAGCTTAAAGCTTCATGTGTATTCCACAGTATCAGGGAGTGAAAGAAAATACAATTCGTGAGACCAGCTGTTCCACTCTGCTTAAGCCTTTTCCCCCCATATTGTTCAAGTCTTATATAATGCAACCCATGATTCACTAGCAGCAGGAGAGACAATGGATATAGCAGTAGCTGGACCATTAGCGCCAATTAGGCATATTTCCCCAGCTGAATGTGAAGGCTTAGTGGGGTGAAGTGCAAGAAAATATTGGAGAAAAATGTCAAGAAATATTTCACAAAGGAAGTGAGGAACACACGGTAAAGCAAACCGAACTGAGGGTGAAAAGACACCTCCAAAATTCACCGTGTGGCATTAGGAAAATACCATACCCTCTTAGTTCTTATCCGTAACATGTGAAGAAGTTATCCGAATCCTTCAGAAGTTCTGAAGACCTAAGGTGCTTTTGTGGCTCAACGTGCTGTAAAAATCTGAATAGTTACCCAGATGCAAAGGCCTTCTCCTGGGCTACACGGGAAACCACAGATACCCATCTGTTTCGGAAATCATTGACTTCCACTCTCCCTAGCAAAATGCTGAGAGAATAGTTTCCTTTCACTTCGCTTCTCCTTTCTTGGTTGTTACTATTTTTTCTTGTTAACATTCGTGAGAAATACTTACA
The DNA here is from genome assembly GCF_037038515.1 of Microtus pennsylvanicus. Taxonomy (NCBI): domain Eukaryota; kingdom Metazoa; phylum Chordata; class Mammalia; order Rodentia; family Cricetidae; genus Microtus; species Microtus pennsylvanicus. The sequence goes on along the minus strand of NC_134580.1, from coordinate 85,518,642 downwards.
TATGCACATGTGGAGGCTGGAATCTGCTCTGGTTGATGTTGTAGTGTGTGAAGGCCTGGGTAGGATTGGAGCTATACTCATCCACCGCTACGGTAACTTTGCCTTGAGCAGGAATCCCATGTGCCATCCTTCCTCCCTATAGGCATGAGCAATTCACAATTCTCTGGAACAGAAGCTGGAAGCAGGCATGGTGTGTTTCAGCCAATCTCTAAATCCAAGGATCTACTCATCAATACTGCTGTGCGTTCTAGAAGAAAAAAAAAACATTATATGCATGTATGTGTACATATATATTTAAAAAGAAGAACAAGGAGTAAGGCAGTTCTAAAATACATTAAGTTTGGAATCTAGATATCAAATGGCCTCAGGAACAAACTCTGAATCGGGACTGTTTCCTTGTGGGTGTAACTGTAGTCGACTGTTGGCTGTATGGTCCTCAGAGTGGACTCTACACCCTTTCTGGCAAGACTAGATGCTAGCGGATTGTCTCAATGGAGTTCAAACCAAGAATTCCTCTCTAATTATAATTATGGCACTTAACGTGAATTGCAGAAGGGCCAAATCCACAGTTGCCATGGTGTCTAGCTATAAATGGTTTGTGCTGGAAGATGCCACCAAGTCTTCGCTGCTAATTGAAATATTTGGTTCTTACAAAATTGGTATCACGTTATACAATCACTTGAAGTTTTAATGCTTCGATGATCCACAGGACACAATAACAAACGCAAACTCAAGGTTCTGTGCTCATTTACAGACACCTGAGCTGTAGAATGCTCGTGAAGCACATGTTACACGGAAGTTTGTCTTGAAGACACTTTCTTTAATACACCATGCCTGGTACACATACTACCTTCTCTCTGGCTAACCAAGGCACACTTTCTTTCAATTCTCAAGTTACTCAAGGGAACATCAGAGGCGCACAGAATTGGTCGGTCACTTTGTGACCCTGACCTTCCTCTTCTCTCCCTATAGGAGCATTTAGGGAGGGCAGCCATGACATCTGTGGCCTCATTGGTGCAATGTCATTCTTAATAGCTGGTCTCATTTCCATAAGAAATTTTCAGCAGTTCTGATTCTTTTCATAAGTCAATGCATTAATTGCTGCATGGGGTACAGAAATGAAAATATCTGCTTGAACAGCAGATGTTCAAAGATGGAGGGAAGCAAGGCCATGCATGGAAGCTGTCTCCATCAATGATCAATTGGAGGAAGTAGGAGGCACCCCATACTCCTTGACTAACCCTTGGCTAACCTGCACTCTTTTTCTAAACACTCCGGATCAGAATTCATTTGCCATGTGCACTATTAATCTCCAGAAATCGTAGCTGCGATCTCAAATAAAAATATTTAGAATAATAAGATTAAATTGAAATTTGGCATGAAACACCTTAAAATATCGAACAAAAGGCAGATGGCCTGCCATAGGCCATTTATTTTATTATTTTGCAACCCGGGGCTCCTGTAGTCCTCCATATGCTAGCTGGGTTAAGAAATTCCACAGTGTTCTACACAAATGATGGCTTTTTTTTTTCATATCAGTAAAGCAAGCGAGGTTACACCCACCTGGCCTACGTTCCCAGAACATTCCCACAGCCGAGAAAGGAGGCCTGGTGTTCTGGCCTTTTTAACAAAAGGTCTCCTTGGTTTATCTTCCTTCTTCCTGACTTTAGAGGCGGTATGGCTCCCACAAGCACCAGTTGACAGGCGCTCTGGCGAGTAGGATTAGCTAAGTCAAGTCCCGCCCTGTGCCTCCGATGGAAGGTATCTATAAAGAACTGCTTAGGAATCATAATGGAGCGGTTTTCCTACCAAGTTTGCAGCTGTTTCCTTAATTTCCTACACAATTATATTTTACTGTTATTTTGCATAACAGTAAAACACAACACCTGCTTCAAATTGCAGTCCTGTTCTAAGTGCTGTAATTCTCTTTTGAGACACAAAGTACTGAGACACCGCTGAAGCGCGCGGGGCTGCATAATTGCGTGGCGCTGAAAAGTAAATACAAACGGAAGCATCTTCCTGTTACAGAAATGACTGTCATTAAAGAGAATGTTAGCCATCAAAGCACAGAGGGGGAAAATACACATTTCCAGAATACGAGAACTCAGTGTTTGCATAAATTAGAGAGTGCTATAAAAAATTACTTAGCAATTCTTATTTTCCTTCCATCAATGTCTATTGTGTGAGGTACAGAACGTTTCGGCAGCAAAGGAAACCAAATGCACGTCTAGACCACTGTGACCTCAGACTATCTGCGCCCCTTGCCAGAAGGAATCTAAATGGTTGGAGAGAAAACTTGCTAATTAAACTAAGAGAGCGTAGGCCGGAAATAAAAGACGTCCTGGATATTTACAGTGACTTGACGTGGCTAGAATGGCAACCCTCTCGACTTGAAGCCAACAAGAGGCAGAACTTACAAATGACAGACCCCACTTCTAAACGGTCCACTCCGCCCTAAAGTCACCCTACAGATTTTCACTTTCTGTTGGGAAACACCTATGTCTCTTTGCACCCCTGCCTCCCGCAAGGCAAACAATATCTCTCCATCAGCAAGCTCAGACCTTGGCAATTCTGAAGGGCTAAATGGGTGGCTGGCATCTCATTTGAATTCATCGTTGCCTTGTTCCCTTTCAAATGTTTTATCGAAACAGTGCACCTGCCGGGTCTATCTTCTTTCATCTGGAGTCCTTTGAAGGAAATGTCAGACTGAGGCAGAGAGCTTCAAAACTTACAGCACCTTTACAGACCAGTCAAGAAAAGGCTGCCTTTCCTTTTTCTTTTTAGTGCTATGTTCAATTCCACACACACACCTCGAAATGAACATATCCTAAGACTGATGTGTGTGGGACTGGGGACAAAACCATTTCACTCCACATGAGATTTTGGGAAAAGTCTTAACAGTGCAAGGATCCCATCTTAGAACCTTCGAAGAAGCCTTATCGCCTTCCTTCACTTCAGGTTGTAAAACCCTCCCGACCACATCCTCCACTCCCAACAGTTAAAGGGAGCAGCTTTCTTCTGTTAATTTTATACTTCAGTGCATTTTATCCACAAACAAAGGCACCCAGCACAAGATGCCAAATGCCTAAAGAAAAACCTAAACAGGACCGTCACTGCCAAGCACTCACGCTGCTCTTAGAGTTTCAGTTTAAAAAAAAAAAAAGCCCACGTGAGCCATTGAGCATTTCCTAGACAGCAGTCACTTCTGTCCCTTAAGCTGAAAGACTGGAAATTTTCTTTTCCAGGAACCCACTTGGAAAACCTCTTAAAGTCTGCTGGCAAGGAAGGGATTAAAAACTGAAGGTTCAAATAACTGTCTCCACCTCCTAGGCAGTGGACGGCCGATTTACCTAAACTTTCAAAGTAACAATTTCTGACCTCTCTCCTCAAGCGCCGCCCAAGCCAAGCGGAGGAGAAATGAGCCCTGGTTTTCTCTTTCCTTGTTTAAATAAGGATGCTCACTTTAATCAGAAAGACAGCCGCCCCACCAACCAGCTGGGTGGAGGGACTTTGGAGCTCGCCCCCGGTCCAACCCCCGCCAAATTTCATTCTCTCCTCCCTCTGCCTCAGAGATCCAGAACCTTCTTAACTCACGCCCCTACTCTTTTCTGCCCATTTCCAGTTACTCATTCCCACATGCGGGAGCGATGCCCACACGCCTTCCCCGCGGTGGCTCCACTAGTTTATTTTTCTGGAGATGCTGACAAGGTTCCACGTGCCTCTGTCCACTAGGCTCCCTCCCTTCCAATCACACTTACACCTGAACTTGTCTCCAGCACTGCTGCCACCCAGCTGGCACATTCTTTCGGAGAGGGAGGGCACGACTTTTCTCCTGAGCCTCTGACAAAGCGTGGAGTCTATATATGGTGGGATGGGGTGGGGGCGCAGAATTCTCTACTTTGGATTGGTTTGTTTGTTTTAAATCTAGGGTGGGCAGATGGGGTGGGGGCTGCAGCTACTGCACACACACACACACACACATGCACACGCGCGCGCGCGCACACACACACAGACCCACACACGCCCTGCCCTGCCCTGTAAGCTCTCACTGCCTGGTCCTGACCATAACTCTCTCTTCATTCCTCAGGCGCTGAGTACCCGGCTGCCACGGACACGGCTGCCGCAGGCGGCACTACGGACCTAGACTCACTGCCCCAGGGTCGGCTAAGCATCTGCCCCCATCTTCCTCTCCCTCCGTCGGGAACCGACTGAGGACGCCGCACCATCCTTGGTGGGGCAACGTGGTCCCTGGTCTGGGAAGTAAGCCTCCGGAACGCGCTGGCATCTCCGAGCATACAGACAGGGGCAGGAGCCCGGGTCCGCACCGTCAACAGCCGCCTCCTCGCTCTGTGTCCCGGAGCTGCCAGGCACCTTCTCCAGAACGGCTGGAAAGGGAAGGGACCCGGCCATCAGGCTGGAAGGGGTGTGGAAGCCTCTGCCTTGCCCTCTCTTTGGAAGTCTTTCCCTTCCAGTTAAACTTATGTTTGTTTTCCCCACCCTGACCTGTTAGTGTCTGTACCATCACAAATCAATTACACATTTTTTCATGACCCGCATTCGCTCTTAATTCCCGGTATGTTTGTGTGGTGGGGGGGGGGGTGCGCTATAAATCAACTCCACTGATTATCTTTCCATGCTATTTTCTTGATGGGGGATTTCAACGCCCTCTAGAACCTCTAGGTTAAAAAAAAAATGCTCCCTTCACCTCCTAGGCCGCAAAAGCCCGGAATGCTAAAGATTTTTTTAAAAGACAACCTTACCACATGTAAATGTAAATAGAAAAAAATTTAAAAAGAAAGAAAAACCCAACTCCTGTTTAGATAGAAAAAAAATTGGGCGGCCACGGTTACTTTTCCACGCTACCGTACCCCGCCTCCCAGCCCCCCTCGCTTTGCAGGCTGCGGTCGCCGACACCGGAGAGTGAGGTCGGGGCGCGGGGCCGGCTGAGAGCTCCGCGCGGGAGCGCTGCGCGCGCGGGCGCCCCGAGCACAAAGCTGCGCCGAGCCGTCCGGCCACTGCACCTGGCCCGGGGCCGGCGCGGGCGCACGGGGCTCGGGCCGACACAATGCACGCGGGCCTAGGCCGGGGCAGCGGCAGTGCACGACCCCGGGGACTTTCTAGTAAACAGATCTCGGACTCCCGGGCCCCACCCCCATCCTCGCCCCGGGGCTTCGGCCGCGGGCTTTCGCGGACACCACCCCCGCCCCGACCGGAGAAACCCGGGCGGAGGAGGGGGCAGGGAGGTGGGGACCCCGAGAGGTCGGTGGCCGAGGGCTAGGGGAAAGGGAAAACAGGGAGCGAGATGGGGAGTAGGAAGGAGGACAGCTACGGAAAGAAATTCGTTCTCCGCTTGGGGGGTTGCAAATCTGCTCTCCCCGGGTCCTCGAGTGCTCACTCGGCCAACCTCAGGGTCGGCGGGGCCGCCGCGCTCCGCAGCCCCCGCGCCCTCGCACGCGCCTCTGACAAGGCACCTCTCACCCGGGCTCCGCTTTGTGTGTGCATTTTTTTTCCCTTCCTCTCGCGCCCGGCACCGGCCGCCGGCCGCCTCCTCCCCCCTCCCCCGCCCTCCGCCTCCCTTCCCCGGGCGGATTACCTTTCCCGGGCTGTGCTCCGGGTCCCCGGGATGCCTTCAGCGCCCCGTGTGCGGGCGAGCCATCGCCGAGCCACCCAAACCGGCTGGGAGCAGCGCTGGGGGCGGCAGGGGCGAGGGGCGCGGGCGGGCCAGAACCTTCGACCCCGGAGGTCCCCGGCGCCGATCCAGAGCCTGGAGGGTGGCGCGGGGGCGCGGTGCGAGCGGGGCGCGGGGTCGCTGCGGGGGGAGATGGAGAGGACGGGAGCAGCCTCGATCTGGGGAGAGAGCGAGCGAGGGGGCGAGGAGAGGCAGCGAGGGCGCGGCGAGCGAAGGGAGCGCGAGCGGTGCAGTGACAGGGACTGCCACTGGGGTCAAAGGAGCACAGCTCCAGGAAGCTGGGCCGCCCCAGCGCAGCTCTCTGTGAGCTCCCCGCCGGGACCCCGCGCCCTGCACGCCCCTGCGGTAGTTCCGGCCCACTCGAACCCCCCACCCGCGCCCTGAGGCCGCGGGGTTTCCAGGAGAGGAGGGAGAGCGGAGGGCGAGGCCCGCAGGCTGCTGGTGCTCCTGGGTCAAGCAGGCGGCAGGAAGCTGAGCTGCAAGTTCATCACCATGTGTGATCAGCGTTAAAATGATAGGGGTCGGGGAGATGGGGGCGGGCCATGGAGCGCCAGGAACATAGGGGAGCCCCCCAGATGGGCGTCTTCTGCTAAGAGAACACCAAGCCCCCGCCCCCCACTCGTGAACCTGCCAGGCTCTGTCAGAGGTCCTGGAACAGCTCCAAGGCGCAGAACTCGCTGCAGGGGCAGGAGGAGCGTCTGGGGCACAGGGATCACACCGAGGGGGACGACCTCAGGGTCCCTCCCCTCTGCTGATCTGAGGCTTTCCTGCGGGATATCAAGTCTCCCCTCTCCTCGAGCTTCTCAAAGACTCTCTCTCTCTCTCTCTCTCTCTCTCTCTCTCTCTCTCTCTCTCTCTCTCTCTCTCTCTCTCTTCTCTCTCTCTCTCTCTCTCTCTCTCACACACACACACACAGCCCTCTCTTGGCTCTGCAATGTTGTTCCTGAAAAGAAAGGCCAATCCAAAGACAAGGTTTTTTGACCTTCAAGAGTTAAGACAGGTTCTGAATAAGAAGGTGAAATGAGGCAAAGGCTTTAATTGGTTCCATTTTTGTCCCCCCCCACCCCGAACCCTTTGAATTACATTTTCCCTCTCCCAAAGACCTGCACTTCAAAAACCAGTCTAAAATCAAAGTTACTCCAATTTTTCTCTACTACTTTGGAAACCGGGGGATGGGGGTGGGGATGGAGATGGAACACTAGGAATATGCAAAAAGGGGGTCTGGGTAAGGATGGGAAAAGCCTCTGAAATGCTGGGACAGACGGCTTTTTAGTAAACTTGGTTGGCGCGGTTGTCTGAAAGATGAGGTGGCCGTGTGATGTTATGCCACTGTCAGAGCTGAAGGATTTGGAAAGAGACCAGATCTAATTCCTTTCTAGGAGTCAGACTCAAAAAAAAAAAAAATCTGCATTCTCCGAAGGCAGCTCCGGTGTCTGTGCACGAGAGAGAAACGTGTGTGCTTAGTACACTCGGTGGCAACTGGCTAGACGTCCTGGCTGAAATCATATCCCCTAAAATTAAAAAGGAGCCGTTTCAGCCTGGTCTGTGGCCTCTGCGCTGAGACTAATTGGTTTCCAGGATCTGGAGAGGAAGGGAGAGAGGCTGGAAACACCACCACCACCACCACCCCCCTTTAAAAAAAAAAAAAAAGATCAAACGGAATTCGCTTGAAAATATTTCCCTTTTACAATGGACTTTCCTGACACTTGAATTTTAAGTAACACATCTCTTCTGCTCGGCCAGAAATGAAGGGGAAATGGGCTTACTGATGTCCTTTTATTGTAAGGCGTGCCCAGAGTGTCCCTGGGCTTCTGATGTGCTTGAGAGGCAAGGACAGTGTCCTCCCTTGCCCAGCACAGATTACACCAAGTGACACTGACATTAAAAGGTGCCAAAGACGAGGTGAAGGGCCACTTTTATATTTTGTTTTGTTTTGTTTTTCTGCCCAGCCATGACATGGACTAGAACCATGTTGTTGTTTTTTTTTTTTTTTGAAGCTATAGGTTTTTGTTTCCAGCAATACACTCCTCTCATGTAAATAATTTGAATTTTAAGACTATTTCGACCAACATCACTGTGCACTCACCCCCAACCCTTACACTGTAGTCAGTTGAAACAGTTGAACTAGTTTGAACACGGGTTGGAATCTAAATATGGGCACACAGGCTGCAGATAGCAGTGTGCTGTGCTTTACTGGTACATTTTACAGGATATTTAATGTGATTAAAAGTCAAGTGTGTGGTTCTTTACAAAGTTGGTTGGAGTTTGTAACATGTTATTGCATAAGGGAAACTGAGGGAAATAATATTTAAAACTGAAATCTTCCATGTAAGAAGAAATCAACCTACTGGGTCCCTGTTTATGCAACAATTATCCAGCAATGACCAGCTTGTATGTGGGCTGCAAATTTTTATTTCCTTTGAACCGCTAAAACAAAAAAAGCTAGAGAAATGTAAGTCAATTTAAATGGATCAGGAACAAAAGGACGTCACTCTTAGAGTAATTCTTGTTATGTGGATTTTAACTTACATTTGGAGTTATTATCCACAAAGAGGTATACACCCTGAACACTTACATTAAAACGATTGGATGCTGACCACATCCACTTCCTGATGCTCATCATAAAACCCTGAAAAATATCTTTTCAGAATGCACTTAGGGAAGAAAAGGAGAGAAACAAGGGACAACTTGGATGGAGGCATAGGGACAAACGGTGCTTCCTTTAAAAGAGCAATTCTTTGTTGGAATTAGTGCTGCAGCCTCCTGTAAGAAAGACTCCTGGAATAGGGGTCAAAAACACCTGGGCTGTCCTGTGGTTCTTTTAAAGGAATAAAATCATTAAAACTATCATATTTCTTTGGATAATTTCAATGAAATTATATAAATCTCGTGATAAACTATCGCTGTTCTGTTTGTCCTTAAGCTGTCTACATTTTTAATAATAATTTTATCTAGTCCAGGCTAAACGTCACTAGAAGTGAGCTCTGTAGTACTACCCCTGAGATTCAAGAAAAATAAGCATGTGACAAAAAAACTACTTTTTCACTATCCTGAACCCCATTGTTCTCACTTTTTAAAGTTGTTTCAGGTACTTTGTTGTAACCCCTGGCCAAAGCTGAGGAACTATGCCTTACATTTCTTTCTACCACCCACGCCTATGTGCAGTGCACATAGACACTTGGAAACAGTTGTTAAATGACCACATGAATCAATAAATAAAAAAGCAAAGAGAACGCATCAATGAGTAAGTCAACTACACAGTGAAGAAAAATCCATGCCAGATCTGCAAGAAAGGAAGTGATGTCATAAGGCTGGCGTTGGGAGAATCAGAACTTTTCATGTAGCTAAAATAGTTCAGTTGGTTTTTCTAATGTCTCCAGAAATATAAGACTGTTTGAGAAAATGATTTTCTCAGTGAGAAACTAAAGACTGTGCTAATGTCTGGCCCGCTTGTAGGCTTTTCTCTTGAAATACAGTAGGATACCAAAGTAGAAAGAAATCTGGTGCCTAAATATTTACAAAGATAGTTTGTCAAGATATATTCTCAAAAGAAACCCAAGTGATTGATCTGATCTTTGGATATGTCTTTTTGTGACACATTGAAAATAAATATAAGAATAATTTGGGGATTTGTTTTATTTAAAACTTCTTTTCGGTTAACAAAAATATACATGGCTGAGAAAGATTGCAGACATACTAGAATAGATGAAATTTTACTTCATGAAATAAGTTTCATAATGACTATACTAGACAAGGTAAATTTGATTTAGCTTTTTTTGGCAGCAGAAATAATAACAAGCAAGGACAATATGAAAATCTTAAAAAATTTACAAAACATTAATTCTTGCCATCTTTAATAAATGATGTCTAGCATGTATCAGACAAAATATTACATTTGTTATTACATATGGTGGATAATATAGTAGCTATATTATATTATTTATACTTACATTTATATAATATAGTATGTATTTACATTATTATATTTATATGTATATTTATTACATATAAAGACCTAGACAAACATTTCTAAAATAATTAGTTATGTTGAGGTTCTATGGGTTGACCAACAGTCTGTGACTCTGAGGCTGGATCTAAGAGCTACAATGGGGACATTTAAAGGATGTTGAACATGGGTTATTACGTTTTCATCCTATCAGATTCACATGATTTTTGCTATCAGTTTTTATGTACTACACTGAGTCTTTTCACATGCCATGGCCCCAAATTTGGAAATGTAGAATTTAGGGAAAGGCTTATCCGGGGGAAAGAGTAGAGTCTCACTGAAGCAGAGCTAAGATAAATCTTACAAGATGAGTAATATGGAAAAGCCATACAAGCTGATAAATAAAACCTATACCTATGAGGTTTTTTTAAGATAAATAATTCAATTAGACATGTTAGCATAATTTTCCTTCCTAGAAAAAAAATAAACAGATGAATACAACTTTTTTAAACTGAATTTAGAACGTAAGAAACTAAAAATTTCCCCACTATCTTATTAGCATAAGGATTAAATTACTCAACTGTTATTTTTTTTTCTTACATTTACTTACTTGGTATTTGTGGATATATGTGGGTGGGTATGTAATGGCTCCTTTCATGTGTGGTCAGAGGAGAACTGGTTGGATTTTCAACAGTTTTCTCTTCGACCATTCGGGGGGCATAGAATTGAATTCAGGTGTTTGGATTTGATGGCAAGCATCTTTCTCCACCAAGCCATCTTGGTGGCACGTCAACTAATACTTCTGGTGCCTTGTAGTGCTTTTTCTAAGAGTTTTAATTATTTATTTATTAAATGAATGCATATAAGTGTTTTGTCTGCATGTGTGTCTGTGTATCTCTGTTACCATGGAGTAACCAATCGGATCCTCTGGACTGGAGTTACAGGCAGTTGTGAACTGTCTTGTGAGCACTAGGAATCAAATTTAGGTCCTTTGCAAGAACAGCCAGTACTCTTAACCACTGAGCCATCTCTCCAGTCCCAGACAAAGTTCTTACACCCTGTTTATAATCTGATCGTGCCCAAAATAAGAGTCTTCTCCTCACATTACAAAAGACAGTAGTCCATCAATATCCACAAACAGTTCCTTCCCTCCCAAGACCTCCCTTCCTTTTGAATAACACAATCTGAATATGCCTAAGTCTTTTATGTAAAATGGTATAGTATTATCTATATAATATGCAATCCTCCAGAGTACTTAACTCATCTATAGGTTACTTATAATACTGAATACAATACAAATACTATGTAAGTAATTGTTAATAATGTTAAGGAACAATAATAAAAGCTCTGTGAGTCTTTAAGTAGATGCAATTGCTTTTTAAATATTTATATCTACACTTGATTGAGCCTGAGTGTGCAGAATCCATAGATACCAAGGACCAACTAACTCTCTATAGTCTCATGGGGTTGAATGAAGTCTTCCTGTGGAAGAAAAGAACATAACCATATTACAGAAAAGAGAAGCCAGGGTGGTCCGGTACTGACGGTGATGTTTGGGCAGTGGGAGAGGGATTTGGAACTGGCACAATTGGTGGCCAGAACTGCAGGGCAAAGCTAAAGACGTATGAAGGTCATGGCTGAGGCCTTGTTCAAGATGTTTGACTTTATCCTGAGGGCAACCAGAAACTGTTTAAAGATCTTAAATAGAAAAAGCAGTAACATGGTGACATTAGTGTCCTGCAAAGGTCACTCTTTCCCAGTGGAGAGAACGGATCTTAGGAAGCTAGAGTGGTCGGTCACACTGAGGCCAACAGGGGGATTCTAACCATTGGTTAGAAGGCGATACCAGCTTTTATATGGATTATTAGGGAAAAGATAAAACATGGCAAAACAAGAATGCATCAAAGAAATTAGAATACATTTTAATAGTAGTAATTATAATGATGATGATAATGATAAAATAATAATAGTTTATTAGAATCTTGACACTCAAGCTACAGGCACGTGGCCCCAGCCGGTGACTTCATCCTTAATCCCCTCATTCCATTCCCACTCCTGCCTTGCTGTGTCTTCTAGGCATCTTCCCTACATCTTACCTGTGCCTTTTGGAATGCCGCATTTCAGGAAGAACCCCAGGACTAGATGAAGCAGTGGTATAAAATGCTCCTATGTACAAACCTTAAAACATGCAGTTTTAAAAAATAAAAAAAATAACAGCTGAGTAATTGAATCCTTAAGTTAATAAGATAGTTTTATCAGTTTTGATTAACTTATGAGCTTATTCTCATCCCCTATGAACTACAACAGGGATGGGGAGCAAATGCAGTTCTGTTTTCCTTTGCAAACTGTCTTAGGTACATCAGTTCCAAGTCTGACTTCATCAAAACTAATTCACCTCCATTCAGTACTACACAGAAAATTCTAAGAGGTCATTAACAATTGATTTTTTTTTCATTGAAATCTTCAAAGAGCTGCAGAGATAGCTTATCCGCTAAGAGTGTACACTGCTCTTCCAGAGGACCCAAGTTCAGTTCTCAGTGACCATGTCAGGTGGCTCACAACCAATGATAACTTAAACTTCTGTGGATCCTGCGTGCTCTCTGGGATTCGACATTGCAGGTAACTGCACATGTATAGCATACACAAACACATGTGCACACGCACGAACACACACATACACACACACAAATAAAAACACATCTCAGTGGGGGCTGGAGAGATGGCTCAGTTGTTAAGAGCATTGCCTGCTCTTCCAAAGGTCCTGAGTTCAGTTCCCAGCAACCACATGGTGGCTCACAACCACCTTAATGAGGTCTGGTGCCCTCTTCTGGCCTGCAGGCATACACATAAACTGAATATTGTATACCTAATAAGTAAGTAAGTAAGTAAATAAATAAATAAGTGTATCTTGGATTTTTAAAAAAAATACATCTCAGTGAAAAAGTGTTCAAAGAAATGGATATGCCTTCGGGGGGGGCTGAAATATAGACAGGGTGGCTAGAAATAATAAAATTATTCTCTTGTTCCATGTGGACCCTATTATCTTGAAAACAAAAATCTATTGTAAGAATAATAACCCAGATGCCGGGGTCCTTGCTTCAAGCTCTGTCACTATGTTCCTCCCTAGCAGCTCAGACTTCTAAGAAGAAATGAACAGAAATGAATAAAGTCATTTAGGACTAATGCAGTGACAACTATGGTCTCCAACTTTATTCCTTTCTTGGTGTTTCTGTGTTTTGAAACCTCCATTTGTTTCTTCTTTTGTTCTCTAGGTTCCCCACAGTGAACTATAAACAAAGTAGATTTCGACTTAAGACAATGGTTGAAAAGCCGAGATCTAGGGCATGTGGCTTTAGCAGCTGCATCAAATTAAAGGAATATTTACTAGAAAGTAGGTTTTTTTTTTATTTTGTTTTAGGTCACAGCGCAGTGCTACGTTAAATCCACTTTCTGCACATAGTACAGAAGGGACTTAAAAAAAACAGCTTTTTTTTTCCTTTTTAAAGTACTCAGTTATCCTGAGAAAGACTAGAAAATACAGATCAGAAAATAGAAGGCTAAATTAAAATTAATTCCATCAAATCAGAACTACTTATTATAAACATTGTGTTAACTAGGTTTCCAGTCAAGCGTATTTTTCAAACCTAGAAGACAGTTGGGAATTCAGAGGGCAGAGCAGGATTTGAACTCATTCATGCCTAGCACTGCCTCTGTGACTTGGGCAAGCTGCATAAGTCCTTTGTGCCTTGTCTTCTGCTTTTGTAGAAAGAACCTGCTTCATAGAGTTATTATGAGGATTAAATCAATTAATACTTTTTAAAAGCTTAGATAATGCCTGATACACCCAGCGATTATAGTTGTATCACCACCTGAATTTTTTTGCACAAATTAATATGAAGGTATTATCTATAACTCAGTCCAGAAGTATATTAAGTAAAACAATGAATCAATCCCATCACTTGTGTAGCTTCTCTTCCCACTGAATTAATAGTGGATACATTTTCCCACGTCTTCAAGCATCTTTCTGTGTCTGTGCAGACTAGAGCTTTCACTAGAAGTGCAATGCATGTCTAAGACTAACATACTCAAGAGTCATATTCCATTCTGGGACACTGCACACACGGTAATCAGAGCGACTTCCCCATGAGATTCCCTCTTCAGAACCCAGTAGCCCTCTGATGATCAAGCTTTTGGAATTGATATTGAAAGACCAAATATTTGCCTTTAGTTGTCAGATTAGCACAAATCATCCCAATGCCCTCCCTTTTTGTTTATTTGTTTATTTGTATGCTTATTCTTGATACATGAGTGATAATTGGAAAAAACAAATTAAGGACTTTATGTTTTCCTAGTTATTGCTGGTTCATCATCGTTTGTGCTATTCATATTCAAAGACAAGAGAAGCATAGTTTGTTGAAAAGTGTCAACCAGCTGATAATGAATTTGTGTCACTAATTGTTGATGTAACACTCATCGGCAAACTTAGAGCAATCAACCCTAATCTGTTTCATTGTGTGAAAACAGGAACTTCACTGGTGAAGGCAATAGCATCAGAAAGCTGTAGAATAAGGAGAGGTGGAGTTTAGGATTTTGTTTGGTCAATTACACGGCTGCTGGCTTTCCACAGGAGGAATATGAAAAAAAAATAAATTGGCGCACGCCTTTAATCCCAGCACTTGGGAGGCAGAGGCAGGCGGATCTCTGTGAGTTCGAGACCAGCCTGGTCTACAGAGCTAGTTCCAGGACAGGCTCCAAAGCCACAGAGAAACCCTGTCTCAAAAAAAAAAAAAAAAAAAAAAAAAAAAAAAAAAAAAAAAAGCACTTATGGCCAGGGCTTAATTCATCATAACATTTGTGTATCAGAATTTCAGTCTGCAGTAAAGTTAACCCTTCACCAAAGACACAGACTAATCTAGCCGAACACATATTTGATGCTGAGACACCAAGGGTTTGGAGAGCCTGTGATTTCTAAACTCTTGGTTTTGGAAAAGATTAAAGGATTAAAGACAAGCAAAGGTAACAGAGGAGATGAATGCAATCCAAGTACATTATTTGAATGTATGGAGATGTCACAATGAAACTTTGTACAATTAAGGCATACTTTTAAAAAAGAAGAAGAGAAAGAAACAGCTAAAGAGAAAACTGTGCTCTGCCTCTCTTGTGATCTGGTATCTGGATCCACTGTTGGCCAGCAAGTCCCTGCATGGCTCTCAGGCACATGGAAATCGGGGATGAAAGTGTCTAGTGTAACAAGAACTATAATTCGATGAAAACTGAAGCAATGAACTGTGAGAAAGTGTTAAACCAGTGTCATTAAACAGCGCTTCAAAAATAATGAAACAGAAATACGAACCCTCTCTGAGTAAAAATGAGAAAAATGAGAAAAGCACATGGTTTGCAGAAAAGTTTAAATATATGAGGTAATGTTCCTTTTAATTACTATTATTACAAAGGCCACTCCAAAATTCTACACCCAGACTCCTTTCCATTTATCTCTAAGTAGACAGTGACATCACGTCTCCTCTAAATTATTCAGACTCAGGAGATGGAATTGGCTCACTCAATAGGGAATGCCATGTTTGGGATTGGCACAGAGCTTAAAGCCTCTCTCCACATTATCCCCAAACCATAAAACACATTTGATGGTGGCCAAATGATTGGGGGAAAATGCCCTCTCAACTTCAAGAACACAGAAAAACTCGAAGAACAAAAATAGAACTATATCATAACATATAATCATAAAATGTCATAGAAGGAAAGAAACTTTAAAAGCAAGGGAAAAAAATGTTCCAGTTGTCTAAAGACTAGTGGTTCATGAAGTCATTAAAAGTCACGAAGGTCTGAGTTTGGGGGCAAAGTCAGTGGTTGCTTTGTTCTTACTCTAAGTAAAATCAAAACCTACCCAGATGCCAGGCAAAGGCAGGGACTGGCTGCCTTTTTTTTTTTTTTTTTTTTTTTTTTTTTTTTGCCTGGTTTATGCTGCTAACTGCACCTAAATGACTCGCGCTCAGAAAAGTCTGTGGTTCTGTTCACAGTAATCCATGTCTTGGACTGGCAACGTGCCTAAACACAATCAAAGAAGGGGGATAGAAGCTTGCCTTTTTAAACAGGCTAGAAAATGTGCACCAAAAGATCACAGGGCAGCGGAGACAGCTGGAAAAATTGGAGCCAGGGCTCTGATTTTCATGCCAGTGTGACACGTAAATCAGAGGGGACGCAGATGATAGATGGAGTTATGCGCGGGGCTCAGTTCCGCAGCACGGTACCGAGAGGTGAAACTGTATCGTCTTCAGAGGGCTCTCTTAGCGTAGCATAACGTTAAAAATAAACGCGCTGTGGCAAAAAGTGGATAGGTTAGAATCCAGCAGAAAGTTGTAAATAAAAGCAAACAAACCACACAAAAGAAAGAGCAAGGAGTGAAGAGATAGCTCTGAAATTAGTCCACGGAAAGGTGTCTGGAAGATTTTCCTCATGAAGTATCTCCTTGCTGGAGGGAGTGGGTGACTAATTCCTGCAAGATTCTTGACACATAGAATGTTCTGCACAATGGCTTAAAATGTTTAGGCCATAAGGGGTTTGGCCACCAGAAGGTTTCAAGTCAAAGGTTTCAGGACATTTGAGATTCTGAAAAGAACACGTGTGATTTTTTTGTGCTTGAGTTTTCGAAGTGGCTTTATTTACAGTGGATAATAAAAATCAGTGTGAGTCTAATTCTTTGTATGATTTCTCTATTTTCCTGGGTCTTTTAAAGGTGTTATTTAACATAATATCTTATAGATGAAGTACATCTTCTGTTACTGAAACGCTTTGTGCAAGCTGGATCTCCCTCCCTGTTTTGTTGAGATGCTGGGGAGAGTCTCTACGGTGCCCTGACACAGGCTGGGTTCTCAGCCCTCGACACTCTGTGCACATTTGACAGACATGAAGAAAAGCAAGGCCAAAGAGTTCTCACAACACAGCCGGTGGTCGTGAAGAACAGTCAGGATCACGTCTGTCATCAAGGATAGTGGCTTCTGTGAATAGAAAAGGGGATAAGAAACCAGACCTACAGAGAGATTAAAATAATGTGAAATTTTGTATTTAAACACTACAAGGTCAAAATTCAGTCCTGAAAAATATCAGTGCCTAAAAGCACCGGCATATATCTCCTTCCTTCCGTTCTTCTTTCCTTCCTCCTTTATTCCTTCCTTCCTTTGTTTTTAATTTCTAAGGGCTTTATCGGTGAAAGATTGTGGGAGATAAACACTCAATTACATTAAAAATATCTTCTGGAACCTTTTAGCCTCTTAGAGAAATCAACTAATAAGTTCCAGAAAAAGGAACGGATGACAATTCTCCTTTCTCACTCCATTCTTCAATAATTTCATTTTTGATAAAGCAATGTTATACTCGATGCATTGCAACATTGGCTATTTTTCCAACTTATACTGTCGCTATCATGTGCTTTTTTGTGTCAGAATTCTTTTTCTCTGGGGTATTGCAATGATTTACTGACAATGTGTTTTTCAAAAATAATTTTTACTTAAAATGCGTACACGTGTAGACTGAAGACTTTTTAAAAGATAGCAAGTAATATATATGATGAAGCTTTTTTAAAGACTAAAGTACAATAAGAACAGGCATGTGCTTGCACACACACATATGTGAACCTATGTACCCTTCCTATGTAAATTCTTCAGACATGACTGGTTGAGATCCTATCATCAACTAACGTGTAGCTAGACTTCTATTTTTGTCAGTCTCTCCCCACCCCCAGTTTTTCCAAATAAACAGCAGGCCCTAAGGGCTCTTTGAACTCACCCGAGTGTTTAGCTTAGCAATCACTGGTTCATGTAGCTTATCTTTCCTGGTATTTCTATGTGATTTAATAGCTGCAGCCTGACCCAGGGAATGAGAACTTCTGGGTATGTTTCTAGTTGCATTGCGCTCCCCATTGCCATCTGTGGTCAACCAAGCAACTTCTCTCTGTCACAGCCGTTTTCTTATAATCGTGTCTGTTCTGCAGCAATGGGGTTGAAGCTTGATAAAGCCATTCCAGTTGCTTGCCATGGAAGGGTAGCTTTCTTCAGAGCAGGCCAGTGTGCCTGGAAATTAACGAATGAAGAAGTACCAACTTCTTGATGGTGTTATTAATTAAATATCCACCATTGAAAGGGCATTTAATTGTTAAGGGATTAATAAAGTATTATATTGGGAACCTTAGTTTTCAAATAATAGAATCTGACCCTGACTACTGTCAGCAACAGGGAGTTTACAGAAAGTGACAGCATCGTATTAGGGTGGAGTATCATATTTCTCTAAATGATCGTCCCCTTATATAGCTCATCTCTATGTTCTTCTTACAGTGATACTGGCTGTTAGTACTGAGAGGGGGCTTGGTTTGTGTTCTTTCTTCTTGAACCATGGTCACATCTACAGCAGATTGTCAGGAGCCAATTTCCTCCTAAAATCATTGCAGGAACTGTCACCCTGGGGAGTCTGCAGAGAACCCCACACCCCTAATTGTGTTAGGAATGGTTCTATTGACAGAGCCTACCCCACACCCAAATTGGCTGTTAATGAGAGCTATCTGTTAGCGGAACCCACCCCACATTCCAAACTATCTAGGGAGCTAGGTGTGTCAACTTCCAGGCCTACAGTGACCTGACCGAAGATAACCTCCTGCCTACTTGACCAACTCAGACCATGTGACCAACGTGAACCATGCGGCAAGAGCCCAGGCCCCTGTGCCCACCCCCCAACTCTTTACCATATAAGCTGTACCCCATCTGTAATAAACGGAGGCTCTGACAAACTTTGCATGGCCTTCTTCCTGTCTCCTAGCCCATATCTTACAGGTAGTGCCTCTCCGGGACCCTGGAATAACTGATTGCAGGGTGGGTTACTAACCCTAGACTGAGTAACCCCCCAAAGGCAATCGACAGCAGATCACTTATTAGGACGAGCTATGGAGCGTGAAGCAACACAGGCTTAGCATTCTCAAGCCTTCAGCTCAAGCCTCATGTCATATTCACCTCCCACCCACATGCATCAGGAGCAATATCAGAGGCTAGGTCACGGAGGAGAAAGGATTTTCATTTTTACTGCTCTGATAGCAAAAAGTTTTTTCATTCTTGAATTGCCATCTAAGTAACCTGGTCATTCTTTAGTTACTAGGATGGATAAACTATGTAAAGATCGTAGAGGGTCAGATTTTTTCTAGCTCCTTTTTTATTCAAGTCTTGACTGGGTGCTGAACAAGCAAGCTCCTGTACTTAGGTCCCACCAGGCTAAAAAGCAAATAGAGGAGAAACACATTCCCCATGCTGAGCCTCTATGGTGTTTCTGAGAGATGCAGAGGAAGCTTTGGTCGAAAGACATGTCCCTGCCATCAACACTGCTGCCAACAGCAATAGCAGCAGACAGAGCAACTCTGGGGACTCTCCAGTAGGAAGGCATTTTCAGTCCCTGCAATTTTTAGCTCTGTCAAGTCCATTCACTAGCGACAAGGGCTGTAGCTGGGGGGAAAGTTGTTAAGGATCCACTCAGAAGTCATGTTTCTATGCTTTCCACAGTTACTGCATTTTTTAAAAAGCAAATTGCAGCAGGGCAGTGGTGGCACATGCCTTTAATCCCAGCGCTCGGGAGGCAGAGGCAGGCAGATCTCTGTGAGTTCGAGGCCAGCCTGGTCTACAAGAGCTAGTACCAGGACAAACTCCAAACTACAAACCCTGTTTTGAAAAACAAAACAAAACAAAAAAGCAAATTATAAGTAAAATGTAGGACTTGCCTGTTGATATGATAATAAGTTATTGAAAAACTCTTCAAGATTTATGGGATCTGAAGAGCCATTGGGCTCCTTCCCTAACCCTCTTCTTCTGAGTCATTGTTTCCTAAAAAGAAGTCCTTATTATTTGTGTTTAACCTACTTCAAATGCTGTGGCACTACACACACACACCATTTTCTATTAAAGAATATGCTCTATTTCATAAAAATAGTTACAGGCTTTTGATGTGGTTCAGAAGTTTATCTGACTGAGTCAAATGGCCACTGATCCAGTGACCCCATGTACCCCAAATGCCAAGGATAGTTTTTCTTTATTGCCAGTGTTCAGTCAAGTTTTTATTTGCTGTGGTTATTTAGCAGTAAATATTGTCCTATTTTTAACAATCATGTAAGCTGTGAAGAATGGTTCTCTATCATTGCAGCTTCTCTTCACTATTAAACTAGAGAAACTAAGGCCTTAGAAAAAGAGGGCATCTTGCTGCTGGTGATGTGGTGGTGTTGACAATGACCGTGGGGGCCGCTAGTCTTTCTGCTGAATCTTTCTCTGCATCTTTCAGAAACACAATGTTGTCTCAGCTTTTTGTCTTGGTGGGACTTAAGTACAGGAACTTGCATATCCAAGATGCTATCTTTCTCATAGTAAAGAAAGCCATCAAAAAGTTCATAATTTTCTAGGAATTTTTGCCATATTGAATCATATTATGTATATTTAGACTGAGAACATACTGAAACATTATATCCTTGCTTAGAAAGTTCATTATCTGTTCCTCAACTATGTATGTAACATAATTAAAAACACAACAAACATGATAAATTCATGCCAAGACTGTCTCGAACATAGCTCTAGGCTTTGTTTACCACAAAATGTAAGTGAAAACAAAACAATCTCTGCACGTGTACATGTCAGAGAGAGAGAGAGAGAGAGAGAGAGAGAGAGAGAGAGAGAGAGAGAGAGAGAGAATGTGTAAACTGAAAATTACAAAATTCTGCTTTGGGACATCAGCATTTTTCTTCTTTCTTCTTCTTTCTTTCTGCTTCTTCTGAGCATGATTTGGCTAAATCTAGAAAGCATCTTAAGTACGGAGGACCGGTGTAAAAGTTCAAGGACCGATAGAGTGCTCAGTCTCTTCTGTTGTTTTATCACTGTTTCATGAAAGCAAGATTGCTCTCCCTCATCACAACTGAAAGTCTTTGCTGCAGGGACAGCCTAGCATTGTAGAGTATGCAGCATCCTCTCTTGCCTCTGCCTGCTGAATTCTGGTGCAAGTCTTAGCCTGTTTATTACACTGTAATAAGTAAGTCCATGTGATGACTCAGACCTAATCAGAGCAATGTCTTTGTGCAGAGGACAGTGTTTACTACAGAGACAACAGTCCAAGTGTGGACAATGAGTGTCTGCCATGTGCTCAGCCATATAAAAGACATCTATATCACATATCATCCCCCACGAGGCTCAAGGGCCATCCCTGAACAGGGGACATAATGATAAGAAGAGCCAGAGATGGAGAACAACGGAAGTAAAACCGTGCGTGTGGCCATGGCTGGACCTTTGCACCCAGGAATCCACAACAGTTCTGGTTGCTTGCACAAGATCTGATTTGCACAAAATCAAGTCAGTCAACATTCCAGCCTGGAGAGGGGAAGGGGACCAGAGCCCCACCCCTAGCTGAGGAGTTACTCTGGGTCCAGTCCTGCTGGGGGAGGGAGAGTCAGTTTTCCTTGGTGTGTTGGTGGCTGATGGACTGATTGGCTGTTGTGATGGCTAATCTTGGTTGCCAATCTAAAACACCTGGGAAATAGGCCCTTCCGTTGAAGAATTTCTTCCGTCAGTCTGGCTAGTAGAAATGCCTGTGAACCATTTTCTTGATGCTACTTGATGTAAGAGAGTCCGGCTCAATTATCCCAGTACCGTCCCTGGATGAAGGTCCTGGTTTGTACTATGAACCACAAAGAGAATAACAAAGCATGCAGCTACCCTCTGTGGTTTCAGCTTCAAGATCCCACTTCAAGCTCCTATTCTGGCTTCCTTCATTGATGGGACCTGGAAGCCAGATTAAACCCTTCCTTCCCCAGTTGTTTATATCCGTGTTTTATCACAGCAACGGGAACAAACTGGAGCAACCATGTTCCAGTGGGTTCCCCCACACTCATATTCATAAGGGAAGCTCTGTTGTCAGGGTTTCCGTCCTGCCCGGTTCCTGCAATTGTTAAGTCCCAAAGAAATCACACAGACGTCTATATTAGTTATAAACTGATTGGCTCATTAGCTCAGGCTTCTTATTAACTCTTATAACTTCTATTAACTCATTATTCTTATGTATTTTAGCCACATGGCTCGGTATCTTTTTTGGCCAGGCCGTCACATCTTCCTTCTTCTGTGGCCAGGCCAGGACTAGAGAGGAATGGGCTTTCCTCTTCCCAAAATTCTGTTCTCATTGCCCGCCTCTGCTTCCTGTCTGGTTGTCCCACCCATACTTCCTCCCTGGCTACTGGACAATCAGCATTTATTTAAAATATAATTGACAGGATACAGACCATTGTCCCACAACACAGCTTGAATTGGATTCAGTGGAATTAAAAAAAAAAGCAAATCCATGAAATTGTAAGGGAGATTTAACAAGGAATCCAGGAAAAGTTGGAGGGGGTAACTGGGACTACATGATCATAGCACAGACATGTGTATTAAATTCCCAAAGGAAAAAATAAAACATATAGCTTTAAAATTTTCTCAGTAATTTTTAGAACATAACCCAGTGGCCTCAAGTGCATTCATATTATGCAACCTTTGCCATTGTAAATCTCTCCAACAAAGTCATGAAACTCGACCACTCATTCTCAACCTTGCTAAGGCTGCTGTCCTTAACCTGGTTCCTCATGCTGTGGGGACCCCCAACCATAAAATTCTCTTCACTGCCATTTTACACTGTAATTTTGCTACTATTATGAATGATAAGGCAGATATCTGTGTTTTCTGATGGTCTTAGGCGACTCCTGTCAAAAGGTCATTTACCCCCAAAAGGTCACAACCTACAGGTTGAGAATCACTATGCTATGCTATACCATTTCCTCCTACTGCCACATCCTGGTAACCAACACTTCTTTTTCCATCTCTGTGAATTTGACTTTCCTGGGTACCTCATATAAGTGGATACATGGAACACATGTAATAATTATTCCCCCCATACTTGGCTTATTTCACTTAACATGATGTCATCCAGTTATATTAATACTTAGTTTTCATGGTTAACAATATTCAACTGAATATTTGCACACTATTTAGTTGATATTTATTAGTCTGTCATTGGACATTTGAGCTGATTCCATTAGTTGTGGATTACATTGCTCTAAACATGGAGTTCCTGTTTTTTATCCTTGGGTGTATATACATAGATGTGAAATTGCTGGGGCATTCTCTATTTACTATTTTTTGTTTGTCTGTTTGTTTTTATATTTTGAGACAGGGTTTCTCTGTGTAGCTTTGGCTATCCTGGAACTCACTCTGTAGAAAAGGGTGGCCTCGAACTTACAGAGGTTGGCATGCCTCTACCTCCCAGGTGCTGGGATTAAGAGCATGGACCACCACTGCCCAGCTAAAGATGTATTTATTTATATTTTATGTGCATTGGTGTTTTGTCAGGTGTCCTGGAAGTGGAGTAACAGACAGTTGTGAGCTGCTGGGTGGGTGCTGGCAGTTGAGTCCGACTTGTGTGGAAGAAAGACCTCTGGGGGAGTATCAGGGTTCTTGACTGCAGAGCTGCCTCACCAGTCCCTATTTACTCTTTTGAAGAACATAACCCCGTCTACATAATGAAGCATGCGGCAGATACAGCTCAATGTCCTCTTTAAGGAAGAACCAACCTCCTAGGGCTGGAGACCTGGCTGGGTGCTCAAAAGCACCTGCCACTCTAGCAGAGGATCTGGGTTTCATTTCCAGCGCTGCCATGGCAGCTCACAGCCATCGTAACTGCAGGTCCAGATTGAGAAAGAACGACTCTTCAGAGTCATTTCAGGTACTGTCCTAGAGGATCAGGCAAGGGCACCAGGAAAGCCTGTGATACTAATACACACATGCAGGCAAAACCCTCATGCACACAAAATAAAACTAAAGAAAAAGAAATTTAAAAAAAGAAGCAGTTGCCTAAAGCAACAAACTTTTTTGAGAAATGGTGTTTGTGTAGAGCTGCATCGCGAATGTTTCTCAGGAGAACATTCCGTCTCCTGTCTAAGATTTGGATTTGATCTTACCCGTCAATTCTCTTTCTCATTAGTCTCTCCGGTCCCTTGTTTACTTCCGTCTCATCATCTGTGTCTGAATCCTACTCTGAATCTTCTACATTCTACAACAACAAGCATCTTAGGATAGAGGTCTAAAAACTTCAACTCCAGTCACCACATTCCTTAATAAACCAATATCAGAAACTGCTCTAAATAGTCACACGTTTTCTTGTACCATTTTGTTTGACACTATCATAGAAATTTCTAGTTTAATCCAATTAAACTCTCCAGTGAGTCATTTACTTAACAACCACTAAATTGTACCCACTGTGTGTCGAATGATAAAGAAGTAGGCTAACTTTTCCTCTAGTTCCTGGAAGGTAACCTCTAAACTCTAGGAATTTGTCTAGCGGTAGGGGTGTTTTTGCTATCCATAGTGGGTGCTACAGTCCACACTTTCTAGTGTTGCTCACAAGGTGACTCACGATGGAATCGTTTATCCTAATGAGATGAAAATATGGTAGTTGGCCTAGGCAGAAAAGCAAACCATATCATTAGGCTTTGGAGTTTGGAAACACATGGTACAAGCCCAACATCTGGGAAGGAGGAGATTTTGGTTGAATACTTAGTCACACGGGCAAGAGTCCAACCAATCACATTGACATTGTGAAACCCCAGAGTTGTGTGACGTTTTATTCTTTTGGCTTTTTGAGGGGCCCATCACCCAACTCTCAAATAAATCACACATGGAGACTTATTCTTAGTTAAGAATGCCTGACCTTAGAAGTGCTTATTTCTTGTCAGCTTTTCTTATCTTAAATGATCTTGTCTACCTTTTGCCTCTGGGCTTTTATTTTTCTTAATTCTCTATGTTTTACTTTCCTTCTTACTCCGTAGCTGGCTGGGTGGCTTGGTGGCTGGGTGGCTTGGTGGCTGGGTGGCTGGCCCCTGATGTCCTCCTCTCCTGTTCTCTCTTGCTCCTCGTTCTTCCTGTTCTTCCTGTTTCTCCTTCTATTTATCCTCTCTGCCTGCCAGCCCTGCCTATCCTTGCACCTGCCTTGCTATTGGCCATTCATCTCTTTATTAGGACCATCAGGTGTTTTAGACAGGCACAGTAACACAGCTTCACAGAGTTAAACACATGCAGCATAAACAAAAGTCACACACGTGAAAACAACATTCCCCACCACTCCAGTGTCACCTATGAAGACTGAAGGTGAGCTTTCCTATGTCATCCCAAATTAATGCAGGGGGTTAGGGCTGGGACACAACGTGCTTTCAGAAAGGCAAGGATGCTGCAGGATTCTGACCCTTTCAGATACTGCACTTTAACCAGACATTGCACCCTTGACTCTGATTTCTGTCTCTTTGCTACCACGAAACTTCAGTCATTCGTGTTTGGGTACCTTTGTGTCAGGTGTTTTAGACAGGCACAGTAACACAGCTTCACAGAGTTAAACACATGCAGCATAAACAAAAGTCACACACGTGAAAACAACATTCCCCACCACTCCAGTGTCACCTATGAAGACTGAAGGTGAGCTTTCCTATGTCATCCCAAATTAATGCAGGGGGTTAGGGCTGGGACACAACGTGCTTTCAGAAAGGCAAGGATGCTGCAGGATTCTGACCCTTTCAGATACTGCACTTTAACCAGACATTGCACCCTTGACTCTGATTTCTGTCTCTTTGCTACCACGAAACTTCAGTCATTCGTGTTTGGGTACCTTTGTGTAGCTGCAATTAAAATACCTGATATAAATAAAAGAGCAAGGATTTAATTTGGCTTACAGTCTCAGAGGGTTCATGGCATGGCTGGTGGTTCTGGGGAATTAGGCCGAACATTATTGTAGCAAGAACACGTGGCAGAGGATTTCTTCACCTCATTGTAGACAGGAAGCAGTGTGGGAAAGGACAAGGGGACAGGGATACACCTTCTAAAACCAAGTTCTTCTGTGGTCTGCCTCTCCAGCTAGGACCTACCTCCCTAAACAATGCCACCATCCGGTGATCAAGCATTTAACACATAAATCCATGAGGGTCATTATTTCATATTCAAACTACCAGTACACTGCAACATGGCCCTGGCTTCAGTGGGTTGTTATGGTCTATTAGAAAGCCTGGGTTTAATGGGGGCTTTGATATCTGTGGCTCAGAAGTGAGGAGAGCTGGACTTGAGGCTGCTATCTGAGAGGAGGCTCAAGCCTTTTGTCTGTACTTGTGTCCAGATTCCTGTAGCGAGCATTGGGCTTCAGTGCAGTTCCTTTGAAGCCGTCTGTGACACCATATTGAACAACAGAATTGATTTCTTAGTTGCATGGAGTTTGAAGTAGAGAGAAATCAAAATATGATCACAAACCAGAAAAGCTCTTTGGAGAATAAATTCAGTTTACAAAATTAGTCACAAGTCTATTACTTTAGATTCTAAAGTGATTTTATACAAGTGACAGATGTGCCCAGAGCAATAAATGTTAGCATTCACTTTTTCCCATCATAATCTGCTATCAATTGGGAGTTTTCATTCTTCTCACTATTTCCCGAACATAATGGGATTAATAATGCTCACGCAGCATGTCAAAATTAAGCACAGGCATTGTGACCGTGAGAAAAGGAAAGGAAAACCATGAAGACACTAAGATGAAAAGGACTATTCAAAGGACTCCTGACTTCAAGCTATGAATTGATCAAGTTAGACTTGGGAAAGATGGGCTCATCAATGGGTCATCTACACTACCGTGAGCAAAAGTTTCCCAGTGACCCGAAGTGGAATACAAGGTAGCGGGAAAGAGGAGGGAGAGTCCCACTGAAGGAAGAAAGCTGAGCAGGTCTGAGGATCCTGAGGTAGGAAAGGATCTGGTGGGCTGGAGGCAGAGTCTCATGTGGAAAGTGGCTTTAGGGGTGATGAAGCAGACAGAAGCCTCAGCAAACCAGAACCTCATGAAGTCTCAGAAGCAGAGAGTGCCAAAGGTGTGTTGAGTGGATGCGTAGTGGTTAATATAGCTAAAAGGAGGGACATGCTACAAAAGTCATTGCAAAAAGAGTATAAGTCTCCTAGTTAACAATGTGCGTGTGCGTGTGTGTGTGTGTGTGTGTGTGTGTGTATGAGAGAGAGAGAGAGAGAGAGAGAGAGAGAGAGAGAGAGAGAGAGAGAGAGAGAGAGAGAGGACATGAGCTGGCACACATGAAAGATCAATGTTCGGCCTCTTCCCTTATTACTCTACATTCTATATTTTGGAACTAGTCTCTCACGGAACCTGGAGTGCTCTAATTCAGTCAGATTCAGTCAGCTAGTGAGCTCCATAGACCCTCTGATCCCTCTGCCTTCCCGGCATTGGGATTGTAGGCACACCAACCACCATCATCTTTTTGCATGGATTCTGGGGATGCTAACTCAGGTCCCCATGCTGTGCAGCAGGCAGTTTACTGACTCAGGCATCTCTGCATTCCCTTGTTAATACTTTTTAAATAAGAAAGGAGTGGGGCCAGGTGGTTAGATTGCTCTTTGGACCCAGGCAGTGGGTTCCAGAGTGTCCACAGCCAACTTGGTTTGAGGACCATGCCCCAGTCTGAACATGCCAGAGCAACAACACAAATATGCTTTCTTCTGCGCTGCAAGTAACACCAGCTGTGACAGTCTGGATACCTCATTCCTGGTTTCTGGGTTTTCACACCACCTGCCTTTGTCTAGAGCCAGCTGTGCAGGGCTCCTGTAACCAGCCCTGAGGTAAGCATTCAGACTTGGGGCTCCTGGGGTAGGCAGTCCCATACATAGCCACGGGAACTTCAAATACATCTGGGGAAGGAGATTACCTCAAAGCCTGGGCATTTTAGGCCTAGTGAAAGGAATGTGGATTGCGGAGGGACCCCGTGGTCTCGGGTTGACTTCATGTCTGATGAAGTCTGGAGCATTGTAGCCCTGTGCTGATGCTCTATGGCTCCTCAAGGCTCTTCAGGTCCTAAACGACATGAACAGGGCCGCTTCTCATCACTCTCCTGTGTGAACATTGAAGCCACCCTCCTGACTGGCGGTGGCACCAGTCTTCCCCAGTTGTCTTCCGCAGGGTTCCCGGAAGTGCTCTTCCAGACCGAAGCATGCTGACTGTTCTCATTGTCCTCCCATTCTCAGCCACATTTCCCCTTTTCTGCACAAGCTGATCTTTTGTCCTAGGTAGTTTTTTTTTTCCTTCAAAAATATCTTTATTTTCTTATTATTTTAGACAAGGTTTCACTCTGTGCTCTCGGCTGTCCAGGAACTTGCTATCTGGATGAGCTGGGCCTCAAACTCACTGGCTCTGCCTCCCAAGTGCTAGGATTAAAGGCAAATGGCACTGTGGCTGCTTTCCCTCCAGCCGTTAACGGACATTTGTGCATCCTTCCCTGAAGCATCTCCTTTGAAAAGTGCCTGCTGTCTGTGTGTTGCAGTTTAGATCCATTGTAGCTTGTGTCTGATGTCCTGTGAATGAGCAGCATCAGCGCATGGTGTGAGAAGGAAATTTTCTCTTCACTTTCCCACCAGTGATTGGGATTAGAGCAGGGAACACACATGCTTTTAAAAATTAAGTACTCACACAGTGTATACATAGATGTGAAAAAAAAAGAAATAACACAAGAATGCTTGAATTTAAAATATTGCAGCTCTGTGTGATGAGTCTTTTATCAGTGTTAGAGTTTGGGACCGGAGTGTCCGGCACAGGCTGGTGTGTTAAATGTGCCATCTTCACTTCAGTACCACTAAGTGTAGGACACTTTAAGAAGTGGGACTTGATTGGGTGTTCTAGATGGTTCCTGGCATGATTTTGAAGGGGATAGTGGGACAGCAGTGTCTCTCATTTCTTGCTAGCCACTGTGAGGTGAGCGGCTTGATCTGCTGGATCTCCTCGCCTGATATATTACCTCACCACAGGTTCCTGACCACTAGGGCTAACAGACTGAAATCTCTTAACCTCTGAGCCAAAATAAAGGATTCCTCATTTAAATGGTCTTAGCTGTGTCTACAGTCATGGGAAGCTGACCACCGAAGTCATCATGATGCATGTAATTCACCAAGTTCTCCATCTTCTGAAGAAGAGAAGTGGACACGTGGAAGAGCATCGCTGTGGACACTGGGGCATTCTGGCTCTGGTCAGAGGAGAAGTTGAGAGTCATGTTCTCAGTGTTTGAGTCCCGCTCAAAGGTAGTGATGGTAGATAATTAGCCAAACTCCAAGAAGCAAGAAGTAGGACTGGGGAGATTGCTCAGAGGTTCAAACGGGCTCTGCTCTCAAAGTGGACTTGAGCTTGTCTCCTGGTACCCTTCTTTGGTGACTCCTGATTGCCTGCAACTCTATCTCCAGGAAGATCTAACACCTCTGACTTCCATGGACATCTGCGCTCACATGAACACATATGCATGCACTTGCACACACACACTTACATACACACACACGCACACACAACACACAATTAAAATAAAATAAATCTTAGAATTCTGAGGACACACTGCATAGATAAACTCTCTATGATGATGTTCTCTGTCCAGCACTTTGAGGTAGACATTACAGTGGTCAGCACTGAACACTTGAAGTTTGAACTTGGGAAACTGAGGGAATGAATTTTAAATCTCATGTAAAGTATGTTCACAAACTATAATATGAAAAGCTACTTGTGGTTAATAGCGACTTATTGAACAGCAGCTCTCATCATACATTGAGGAAACACATGATATAATGCATGTGAAATACTTTCAACAGTGTTTGGTCTCCTGCATGCCAGGCAAGTGTTCTACCATTGAGTTGTAACTCCAGGCCAGGGGTAGATTTTTAAAATATTAATATAAATTTAATGTCAATATTCTTGTAATTATGGAAGTTTAAATATTTATACTAAGGTGAGCGGTGGTGGTATGCACCTTTAATCCCAGCACTCGGGAGGCAGAGGCAGGCGGATCTCTGTGAGTTCGAGCCAGCCTGGCCTACAAGAGCTAGTTCCAGGACGGGCCCCAAAAGCTACAGAGAAACCCTGTCTCGAAAATCAATCAACCAACCAACCAACCATCAATCAATCAATAAATGTCTACTCTAAAAAATTAAGGGCAACCGAAAGATCTCGTGTAAATTTTCGAATGTTATTTTATGAATAAAGCTTTCTTCCTAATTTCGATTTCAAAGTGTAAGAGTTTGTTGTATGTATTCTATTTGTATAGTAAGCTCTCTGATACTCTGTATTACATCACCTGGCCCCTCTTAAGAAAAAGAAGGGCTTTCTATTGAGTGTCTATGATGTGCCTAGCAGTCTTGTAGCCATTGTTTATTCTATGGCAATCTTGCAAGGAGAATGTTGTTATTCCCACCTTAGAGGTCAGAAAACCAGGGTTTGAGAAGATTAGATTAGCAGTCAAGGTTCACACAGTTAAAACCGGAACCTGGCCGTACCAGGTTCTGGGGTGCGCCTTGGCACGTCTGCAAGTGCTCCTCTCGAGGCTGCGGTCACCACAGAGTCATTACGTGATTTCGTTAGATTGTTAGCTTGGCTTCATCTGAACTCAGGATTCTTTAGAGCCCTTTTCTGAAGATTTTGCCGAGGAGAGACTTTGTTTCTGTCTCTGAAAGTCTTGCTGCGATGGCTAGGAGTTACTGAAGCATAACCACCGCCTTTGTAGTTGACATCGGTGAGTAATTAATCCAACGGAGCACTAGTGTGCTTCCCCTGTGATGTCACAGTGACCCCATACAATGCCGTTTCCAAAGCTGTTTCAGTGACAAGTGTCTTGGGGCCCAGAGGCAGGCAACTTCCCTAGGAGCCCAACGGCATCCAGGAATTGTACTCAGGCCGTGTGACCTCAGCCTTCAGATTGCAAGCTGCCACATCAGGACAGAGCTGCCTGGCAGCGCTCACATGTATTCACGGGGAGGAAGGGTTTCTCAGGGAGTTTAGCTTGTTCTCTCCTGCACAGTACTCTGCCGCTTCTTCTCTAGGTGGCTTCCTGCTCCTGGCCTCTTTCTTCTCCGCTATTTCTGGAACTGAGCTCATTAGGTAACAACAGGAAGCATATGGGTTTTTTTGCTCAGAAAAAAAGAAAATCTTTATTGACCAAAGTAGAGCGCATTTGAAGTGCCGGAATCAACGACTATGTCAGTTCTGTAGGTAAATAAACCCGGGTCTCAGCTTCTTCGTTTTCACTGGCTGGCATCGCCGCCGTCGTGAGGACAGCGAGAGCAGCATTGCCGTGTTGGTGGGCCGACACTCAATCTGCTGCTAACAGAGTTTGGTAAAAGAAACCTATGCAACCCGCTGCTTCTAGAAAGACCTCAGCTCTCAGGACCACAATCGTTAAGAACATAGTGAGAGATATGCAAGGGGAACACTGTCATTTGCGGGGAAAAAAACCGCAGAGACTCCAGTGTCAGAAGTGGGCCAATTGTGAGAATTAGTCACAGA
Organism: Microtus pennsylvanicus; assembly: GCF_037038515.1. Lineage (NCBI taxonomy): Eukaryota > Metazoa > Chordata > Mammalia > Rodentia > Cricetidae > Microtus > Microtus pennsylvanicus. The sequence continues at coordinate 85,487,611 of NC_134580.1, read as the reverse complement.
TTTTTTTTTAAAATAGCATTTCCCAGAGCAGTTAGGATAATCTATATTACACCACGTCACATGGAACCCTCAAGATTTGGCACTTAAATATGACACATGCTAAATTAAGACTACCTGCTTGTTAAGAAGGATGAGTAAAAATGCAATTGGTGGCTTTTCTTCTGACTGCGATTATGGGAAATTGTAATTCAGGAAAGAGTGATGGGAAAGGTAGTTTGTCCAGCGGGGGACTTCCGACCTGTTCAGCAAGGCTCCCCTTTAACCAAACTGGCACATTTTGACAATGACAATTACCAGATCTGTGGGAAAGGTAGTATGATACCCCAGGGATTTATACAGGACACCAAAGGAAGCCCCCACTACAGAAAATCCTTCTGATAATGTTGGTCCATAGTTTCTATTCTTTCAATGCTGCCGACCTAGGAATGAGAGCACACAAAACTGAGTTCAATTCTTCAATGCTTTATCCTTTACAAGTTTGTGGGAATTTGCATTTCTGTCAGGACTGCTGAAGGCACATGTTCCTCTTTCCGTTTCTTTACACTTTTTGTTGTTGTTTTTTTGTTTGTTTGCTTTTCGTTTTCGAAGATACGAACTCATTATTCTGTCAAGCTAGTGTGGAACTTGAGGCTTAGAACAGAAAAGGCTGACCTCAAACTCAGAGATTTATTAGTTTTGACCTCCCAAGTGCTGGGTCTCAAGGCATGTACCACTATGCCTGGCCTGCTTCTGTGAGTTTTAATTGTGGGAGAAAGTAATATATAATAAGCAATATGAATCATTTTTATCTGAAGTCAACATCATAGGAAACATGCGGACTGGATGTGAATATAGAACTGTCAATAGCTGTTTCTAATCTAGAAAATGTTAATTTCACATGCTTAAACCTAATATGATAAGGTGCTAATAAACCATGAAGCAAAAAATGTTGTATTTGGACATCAAACAGGAACTGATTTTCTTCCCCAAGTTTGCAGAAGCTTTGGCTTAAGGAGTTTTGCCCCCTGAATATATTTGGAACCAAAAAATAAATTGAATGTGAAGTGTCCTCTTACATTCGTAAGCATTAAATAAGATCTGTTTGACACAAGAGACACCTTTAAAATTTCATGGATCCGAACAAATACCTCGTGAAGTGGCGATGCAAAGCAAAGGGGTCTCATGATTGTGAGAGCATTTTCTTTATTGAAAACAACGCATCGTGAAGGGGAAGCCTGGGTAAGGTCTCCTCTTTGGAAGTGCAATAGATACAGAAAGCATCTACCACCAACATAAAACCAGGGAAATTAAAACAAATTCCCCAAAGGCCCACTCATCACAGCCGCTGAAGACATGGTCCGTTGATTAGCGTGTGGAATGCGCTTTACCGTGGACCTTTCCAAAAGATCTGTTTCTGAATGAAAATAATGTCACTCCCTAAGATGATCACCACAGACGAAGAAAAGGGACCCAGCCCCCCAGGTTCCCTAGCTCCGAAGAGGAACAATAGGCACGAAAGCCAGGAAAGTACTTCTTTGGCTTTTAATCTTGAACTATTTTACCACATAACAATCTTTAATATCCCCTCACCTTGACTAGCTCTCAATTGTTGAATTGTGTGAATTTGGTTCTCCCTCCCCTTCCTTTCCCAATCCCCCCATTTTTTATCGTTTCTGGAAGTTGTTGGTAAGCAAAGGCACACATTAAGGATTTTGGGGAGATTGTGAATACTCTTCATGTAGTCTGTGAGTCTTTCCTGTCTCCCGGTTTAACCATGGCAGCAACGATTTGTGGGAAGGTTCTGTCAAGGGTATGGTCTCTCTGCAGGGACTCACTCTTAATCCAGCTCACTCCATATCTCAGAGTGTGAAGGTTCCTTCTTTAAAGAAATAGAAAGTGGGATGTTCGCACAGTCATTTACGCCTGGGGCATGTGTGAGATAGTGATCTGGTCCCTGGGTACACTTTATGCCATGCCAAGGCGGTAAGGGATTACAGAGCCTCCTCCATCACAGTGAGGTTAACTTTCAGAACACACTCATTAGAGGAATCCAGTGGCCCTTGGGCCTGCTCTGGACTCCCGAGCTGTTGCCTGCCTTCTCTCTACTGCTGCCCTCCGCTCCTGTGCGTTCCTCTGCTCTCTCGCTCATCCTGAACAAAGCTGATAGGTCAGTCCTAAGCTGAACACGTCATTCTCATGAACAGAAATTTTCTCCTGTGCTATCTCCCGCAGATCTCAAGCATCTTAAACCAGTGCTGATATTAAGCTGATGTTGTCTTGTGTGGCCACGCCAGCTGTCGAACACCATACCACCTACCGATTTGAAGTCAGGGTTCCTATTGCTGAGATGAGACACATGACCAAACAATGCAGGGGAGGAAAGAGTTCATTTAGCTTATGCTTACACACCACTCTTCATCATCAAAGTCAGAACAGGAACCCAAACAGGACAGAAACCTGGAGGCAGGAGGAGAGACCATGGAGGGGTGCTGCTTACTGGCTTTCTCTGTATGGCTTGTTCTTCTGGTTTTCTTATAGCACACAGGACTACCAGGCCAGGGGTGGCACTACCTAAAACAAGTTAGGCCCTTCTCCAACTATTAATTAAAAAAACGCACCTGATGGTGACGGCACTTGCCTTTAATCCTAGCATCCAGAGGCAGAGGCAGGCGTATCTCTGAGTTCAAGGCTAGCCTGGTCTACAGAACTAGTTTCATGACATCCAGGGCTATGCAGAGAAACCCTGTCTTGAAAAACAAAACAAAGAAAGAAAGAGGAAAATGCCCTACAGGTCTGTCTATAGCCCAATTTTATGGAGGCATTTTCTTAGTTGAGGTTCCCTCCTCTCAGGTGAGTCTAGTGTGGGCCATGCTAACACGAAACTAGCCAGAACACCACCTGACTCTGAGAAATCAAAATGACAAGAAATTTGTGTTTAATAGGAATCCCAAGAAACTGCCAATGTCCGACTGTTTAAAATCTACAAAATGACACAAGGATTTTGGTACAGCTGCCACTGTGACAGAGGGTGATAAGGCTCCAGAATGGTGCTGATGTAAAAGTGGTCATTGCTGAGAGATGGGGGTGATGGGGCTAATGGAAGTACCGATGAGGACAGCCCATGCAGCTTCTGTCCACTCTAAAGTGATGCTAGCCTTGTTTTAAGTTTTGCCTTCAGTGTGACTTTGTTGGGGTTTCATACCTGTAATTGCAGCCCTTGGAGACAGAGGCAGAAGGATCAGAATGCATACCTGGATATTTGTGAAAGTGGAAATCTTTGACTGCATCATGAGTTCAAGGCCAGCCTAGTCTACTTGAGACCATGTCTCAAAAACAAAGAACACTAAGTCAGTGCAAATGTTCACTAACAGACTGACTAATTCTAGCCTAGCCTACCATCAGCTGAACCTTCTCCTCAGTATCACCACCTCTGCCTCTAACTACTGGCACAGTCGTAAGGCCTTAACCAGAACATCTCAGGGTCCCATCGGGGGCAGTGTATTCTTTAAAAGAGTAGGTAAATGCCCAAATTCCTTACTGTGATCTCCCATATCATATAGTTCCTGCTTGCTGTCTGTTGACCTTTTTTCTATTTTTGTGTCTTAGTGCAGTAGGAAATCAGAGTGGGACCTTGGTTGTTGGCCCTCACATTCTACTTAATTGTTTTTCCACTGTGTATGTTAGGCCAGCTGGCCCGCAAGCTTCTGGGATCCTCCTGTCTCTGGCCTCCCATCTTCCTGTAGGAGCATTAGCATTACATATACTTATATGCACTAACATTATATATACTTACATATACTAGCATTATATATATACCTATATATACTACCATTACATATACTTATATACACTAGCATTGTATATACACCTATATACACTACCATTACATATACTTATATACACTAGCATTATATATATACATATATACTCTAGCATTATATGTACTTACATACGCTAGCATTATACATGCGTGCTATCACATCTGGCTTTTACATGGCTTCTGAGAGTTGCGCTCCGACCCTCAGGCTTGCATGGCAAGTGCTTTCCTCACTGGGGTCATCTTCCCAGCCCCATCTCCCTCTTTCCTTCCAGCTTGAGCCATACCAGCCCGATTCCTATCCCTCAGTTATGCCAAGTTTGCAGCTTTTGGGGACACTTGACATTTGGTCTTCCCTCCACTTGGAAGAAACTTCCTGTTTTGCTTTATGGTTACCTGCTTCTCATGCACCCGTTCAAAGTTCTTTCTAAGAAATCTTCCCTAGCCAGCCTCTGCTGCCTTCACCAACATTTCTCCACTCGATTCTACTAAAAGTCTTAGTTAGCATGCGTACGTGGGAGAACACATGGGGGCACGAATGTGTGGGTTCATGCGTGTGCAGGTACGCAAGCATATATGCGCACACACATGTGGAGGCCAGACATCAAACTTGAGTGTCATTCCTCAGGGGCTACATGCCTTGATCTGTTTTGAGATCAACAGGGTCTCAATACATAACTCTGGCTGGCATGAAGCTTGCCACATAGACCAGGTTGGCCTCAGACTCACAGAGGTCTGTCTGTGCTGTCTCCTCCGTGATGGAATTAAAGGTGTACACCACGCCTAGCACCTTCATTTATTGAAATGGAGCCTGTTTCAGTTGGCTTGAAGCTCGCAGATTGGGCTAGGCTGGCTGGCCACTGGGCCCCAAAGACCCACCTTTCCCTTCCTCCCCTCCACTGGAATCGTAAGCACCACTGTACTCGACCTTTTCCCAGGGGCACTGGGGATCAGCTCAGGTCCTTGGGCTTGCAAGACAAGCACTTTATTATTACCCACTGATATGACACCCACCACAGCATTCTTCTTTTTTAAAAGTTTAATTTTGTGTATGGTGTTATCTTTCTCTCTCTCTCTCTCTCTCTCTCTCTCTCTCTCTCTCTCTCTCTCCCTCCCTCCCTCCCTCCCTCCCTCCCACTTTTCCCCTCTCCCTACCTCTCTGTATGTGTGTACATGCATGTGTGTGTTGTGGTGTGTGTGTGTGTGTGTGTGTGTGTGTGTGTACAGATGCCTGTGTGCCTTTCTAGGTTTAATAAGCTCTGAACTCTGATTTGTACCAGCTCATCCTGAAATTCATTCCCATGCCAAAACCAAGGATTCATCTTTACCTACACTGAGGGATTTAAACGATGAAAGGAGTTTCTGTAGTTGCTGAGGGCAATGGTGTGGAACTGTGTCTCTTTCCGTTTCTTCTGACACGAAGACCAATGATTTGAGTGTCTTTTCCAGAACTGCACTTATGGGTGGAGCAGAGCATCCCAGACAACGTGTCCAGGAGGACACTTGCAACACACATGCTTGGGTTTAAAACATGGGAACCAACTCTGCCTTCAGACACAGATTCTCAGTGAAGTCAAAAACATATGATTTATCAATATGATGCATAACATGCAAGGGAAAGTATAAGCTAGAAATAATGTAATGAAAACATTTAAAAGATTTTTTAAAAATCCCACGATGACAATAAGGAGGTTGTAAGTGACTGGGGACTTATTGGCACTGGTGGAGTTATTGCTTGACATGCATAGCCTTGGGTTCCATCCCCAACATTGACTAAAACACATATGGTATTATAGACTTGCAATCCCAGCACTTGGGAGGTGGAGGCAGTCAGAAGCCAAACTCAAACTGAAGGCCATCTCCCCTCATCCTGTAATGAAGGGAGAGATAAGCCATGTTCATGTACTTGAATTTGGAGACACTCAGTATTCTGAAGCTACTTCTCTTTATTGTAATTTATAAATTCAACACCATCGCTGTCAAAACTTCCAGCTGGCTCTTTTTATAGAAACCTATATATAAGCACTGTCTAATGGAAAACAAATAGAAACATTATGCTTGCTTTAAAATGTTTATACTTTATTAATTCAACAGATGACTGTGATACTACGTAGTGGAGTTCAAGTGTCAGGAGAGCATTTAGGAGAGACATTTAATCTAACTTGTGGCATTCTTTTAGTTTAAAAAAATGCCTTGGGTTATTAGGTCACGGCCCTTAGTTTCTAAGAGGTTTCCGAATGCCCTAGTCCAGCAGCAGACTATCTCCAGTCTTGGGCTCTGGCTCTGGTTTCTTCTTCCCTGGTTTTCTTCCTCCTGGCGAATGGCTGACATTCTTCTGTTATTTGTGTTTTCTTTTTTGTCTTTGACTATGTGTCTAGTTGTGAAGTGTTTTCATGCATCCTTCTATGATTAGCTGGGGTCTCAGCGTCAGTGGGTTGATTTCTTTCAGCAGACTTGAAAACACATAATCATCTATCTTCAAATGTGCTTCTCTGTATTATCTCTATTCTATTAATCTCCGAGACTAAAACTCAACATATAGTGCGTCTTTCTGTCTACTCTATGGCACTTAACAATTTTTTCAGAATATTCTCTTCTTTTGTCTTTTCTTGGTTCTTTCTAAAAGATTTCGTCTCCCTCACTAATTATCCTTTAGCTCTTAGCCATTCACTCAACTCCCAGCTTTGATACTGATGTGTTTGCTCTTGAACTTATATTTAGGTCTTATATCTGTTTTTACCATACCCTGAGAGTCTCTGGGTTTTGGTGTGTGGGCTTATGCACATAAACTCAGAACTTAGTAAGCTGAGATAGGAAAATAATGAGTTCAAGGTCAGCCTGAGCTACACGTAGAGACCCTGTCTGAAAAAGTAGCAAGAGTCTTTGCGTTGCTTCTCGAAATGATTAGGATTGATTTTCAACTTCCAGATGTGCTGATTTACATTCTGTGACCCAACAGTCCATCATGTAGAGGATTGCTTGGTCCGTTTCTATCAGCTCTCAGATCTGACATCGTCTATGCAGGTCGCCACTTCTGTCTTGTTTCTCCATGTAGTTCATCAGATTTGGGCTTATGTTGTGTTAAATTATTTCTAGAAAATGTTTAGAGAGTATTACCTTTCTTTAGGTAGGCTTGTATGTATCAACAATTGAGATCATTCCAATCTACTTTCTAGGCCTGCAGTGTTTCTGGGTCAGTCAAATTACTGGAAGCTAGATGCGTCTGTGCAAGGTCAGAGAGCTCCTACATCACCTATGCTCTGTGATGTAACCCTGCCGGGGTTGAGGCCAAAATAGAGAAGGGCTTGCAGAATTGTCACTAACCCCAAACCTTGAGCTCTGATTTTAGTGTCGAAACATCTCATTGACGTTAAAGGCAAAATGCAATCTCAGAGTCTCTTCTGGGTGGACAAATACAGAGCAAAAATAACCTAACGTATTCGGCCTGTGTCTCTGAGCTTCCCCTTTTCATAGGTTAGTCAGCTATAATTCTTCCATGCTCATTAGCTCTTTGCTTATTATGAAATAGTTTCTAAATTATTTCATCTTCGAAGTGATTTGAATAGTCTAATTGTAAGATTTCCCAAAGAAGCCCTGTTCTGACGGCTTCTCCTCACAGTCCACAGGGGCTCCTCATCCGTCTTCCCATTCCACCAGCAACAACCTAAAGTCCATCCTTTAGCCCATCCTTCACTGGACCACCACAGGATGTCTGCAATCAGTTTCCCTGTATGCTTGGCTGCCTCCTTGAATTCTGGGTTTCTCAGCCTTGGTATTATAGATACTTGAATAGTTACTTTAGGATTCCTTCTTGTGAATGAGGAGGGAAATTGTCCCATGTATTGCAGAACATTAGAGTGTCTTACCTCTCACTTCCTCCCTTTCTCTATGACACGCAACAGTGGCTCTCAGGAAAAGGTATCTCCAAATATTCTTTATGAGACAAAAAAAAAGAAAGAAAAAGAAAATCATTCCCTTTAAGAACCTCCGAATACATCTATTACACAAAGATAAAGATGAGTAGGTTAATTCATTTATTAATACATTAGTAAAAATGTCTAAATCCCAGCACCAAAATTTAAAGTTCAATAAAAAATTGAAAGGATGAGAAATATTTTCAGTAATAGAAAATATTTTCAGTATTGTACTACTTTTTAAAAAATATGTATATGTGTATATATATATATATATACACACACACATATATATATGTATAGACAGAGACACACACACACATATTTACAATTCCATCAACTTGTTTTTTTCTCAAAACTTTACTATTGTAGAGCCCTGCACTGTTTCATTCCCATGTGGTTTCGCTCTCTCCTTACCTGGGCTAATCTTGTGGGTCTCAGCTTAATTGCCATTTCTTCAAATAAGTATTTTGTTGAATGAATGAATGGATGAAAGTGTTTGAATTCTAGGTTGGTGTGTCTTAGCTGACGCACCATTTCAAGACACTCTTAACAAAGCAAGACAAACTGAACCCAATAAAGCCAAATGCCACCAACTGCTCTTATTCTCTATCAAGGCCCCACATCATTTTCTCTTGATTTACTGAATCCCCCTACCCCAAGCAAAGATCCAGACAATGTCCACTGTTCAGCCATTAAGACTTCTTTCCTCACCTTTTCTTCTGTAATAGCACTCTTGATGCTTCCCCAGGCTGATGCTTTGTGGCCAAACTACAGTTCCCAAGGAGATCAGAAAGAAAACCAACTTCCTCCTCCTCTTTCTTAACCCTACAAGCTATAATTTTTTTCTTTTTTTGATTTTCGAGACAGGGTTTCTCTGTAGTTTTTTTGGTGCCTGTCCTGGAACTAGCTCTTGTAGACCAGACTGGCCTCGAATTCACAGAGATCCGCATGCCTCTGCCTCCCAAGTGCTGGGATTAAAGGCGTGCGCCACCACCGCCCGGCAACAAGCTATAATTTTAAAGTCCACATCGACACCACGCATATCACATTTCTCAGGGTGAATTAAACATATTTCAGTTCTTTTTTTTTTTTTTAAAAAAAAAAAAAACAAAGACAAAAACAAAAAGCTAGCCAGAATTCAAAATTTTTCTCTTGTGTTTAGACCCAAAAAGTTAAGTGTTAGGATTTCTATTTAGCTTCTCTCCTAAAGTTTCTGTGTCATAATCCTTTACAGTAGAAGTGTGCATAAAGTCTCCAACTCTCAAGCTGGTAGAATTCTGCTGAGCTCCACCAGCATCCCTGGACATTTTCTCTAACCCGTTTCCCGACAGTGACTGAGCAGCCTGCAGTGTCTGTAGGGTAGGGAGTAGCACTCGCTCGCTGCATTTTTCCACCACTCCCACTGTGATTGAGAGGATAAAAGAGAGAATGCTAATTTTATCAAAAGAGCGCTTGAGCTGACAAGATCGCAGTAGAAAATATTTTGAAAGAGTATACTGTCTTTTGTGCATACGGTTTATCTTCATTATTTTGATCAGACTATGAGAAACAGATGTGAGACGCCTGTTTCTTTCTCTGGGGAGAAATAATAATACTAATGAAATACAGATTATGCTTAAACAGACAATCAAAAAATTAAAATTTATGGCACCAAACGGGTCTTGGCATATGATGTACTTGAAGTGGCTGAGGCTCATGAGCACTATAGGAGGAATGTCAGGTACCCTGGAAAGAGAGTGGGGATGCTTGAATCATATACCCCTGAAATATTAAAAAGAAGCCCGAGGAAAAAAATTCCCGAAACAAAAAAGTCTAATCCTTCTTTTGTCATTGTGAATAATGCATGCAGCATTAATCAAGACGTAACTGGAGGAACACCTGGCAATTACGGCTCACTCATGACGGAGGAAGTCAGCATCTCCCAAGTGCATTAGGCAAGTACTTTATCTGATTTTTGGGGGGATAAAAAAGTAAAAATATGACCTGGCAGATGTGTGAGTACCCAGTGCTATGGGGAATGATAGGCAGGGAATGGGAGATCCATCTTCAAGTGTTTTTCAAAATAATGTGATTTTTTTTTTCCATTTTAAGTTCAGGCTTAAATTGAGTGAGAGACAGACAGATCCTATGTCTGATTTCAGACACACATGTAGCTGGTCTAGCAACAACTCACACCACACTGATACACCATGATCACCCAAAGGCCATGGCTCACATCGAGATTCACTCTTCATGCGCCGATGTTTATGGGTTTATAGCATGTTTGGGTCCCTGTACTATTATACAGGGAAGTTTCAAGGCCTCCTAAATTTTGAACCTACCCATTTACCTCTCCCTTCAGTCTCTGAAGTCTGCTCTGTATGAAATTTATATAAGATTCAACTTTCTTTTCATTAGTATTACCAGAATACACTGTCCTTCATCCATTTACTTTAAAGCTATGTGGTATTTATTTATTAAAATTAGACTCTTTTTTTTTGAGACATGGTTTCACTGTGTTGCCCCAACTGTCCTGAAACTAACTCTTTAGTTCAGGCTGACTTCCACTTTAGAGATCCGCCTGCCCATGCATCCTGAGTGCTGGGATTAAAGGCATGCACCACCACCTGGCTGAGATCAGAATTTTTATAGATACATAAAGTGGTGTCACATGTTGCTGATGTCTTTGGATTGTTGATAATTCATGGGATTTTTGGCAGATTCATATCCACCTGTTAATGTTTCCTGCATCTTGTCTTTGTTTATGGTTCCTGTTTGGTGCTCTATAGTTTTCTACCTTCTATGGTTTTAACTGAGTACCTTGTATGTCTCTTATCTTGGTTAGTTACTCTGATAAAATACCAGAGGCAGACTACCTTGTAAAGGAAGGAGTTTACAGAGGTACAATGTCCAAACAGCGCAGTGTATACTTGGCTGAACTGCATACAAGTTATACAATATGATTTAATTTCCCTTCATTCTCAGACTATTGGTTATGTTTTATTAACCGTTTCTAGTGATTCTAGTCTTTTTAGTGGCCTACATTTGTACTATTCTTTTACAAAACTAATTATAGAACAATTAATCCAAGTTCACATTGGAATGAGCACAGACAGTGCAGGGACTGTGTAATAGCAAAATGGTCCTGGTTTCTCCTTCTTGTCTCATTGCACTGTTGCCTTTGGTTTATTTTGCTTAGAAGCAAGTGAGCTTGTGTATTATAGTTTTACACGTGTAAACCCATAGACGGAGGCAGGCTTAATGTATCTATTCTCTAAGATGAAGTTTTCAAAGGTTTCCTAATTAACCCTTGGAAACTATGGCGCGGGAAACCTGTAGTCATGAGTTTCCACCACTCGTCTCTTGATGAATTCACCGCTGATTAGATTGTTAGGAAGTGAGGCTCGGGCAGAGAATATAGATCACTGGTGTGACTTGGCCTCAGCCCTTCCTCTCTGTCTCTCTCTGCCTCATGTTTGTGCTGAAGTGCTCTTTGTCGTGGTGTTCTGCCCCAACACACACTGTCCCGGCAGCAACAGGACTGAGTAGCCCTGGAATAACACCCTGAAATCATGAGTCCACTTGAAATCCTTATTCCCTTAAACTGTTGTCTCGGGTAATTTGTTACAGTTACAAAATGCCGGTTCCTATGCCCACAGAAGTGCAAGGATCCTCCTCCGCCTTCCTATTGGAGCTCTAATTTTTTAGGCTTGTCCACAGTGAGCCTCCAGTACTTGACTCATCACGACTGGCTTAGGTTTACTTCACTAGCCTTGGTCTCATGAAGCCTGCTGCTTCTCTAACTTGTAAGATTATGTGTCATATACTTCCGTGAGTTAGAGGTTTGTTCTGTGACCTTACTTCTTTGAATTGATAAGACCCAAGAAAACTTGATTTTTCATTATAAGTCTTTAACTTTTTAGGGTGGTGTAAAGCCTTCTAAACTCTTTACATGCTCAACCAAAAACTATACATCAGTCATTTACATTTAGAAGTTCAAGATCATTGTTTGTACTTGGATGGTCTGTACCCATAATAGCAATTAACTTTTAAAAATAATTTCTCAGGTAAAAGTCATACTGAAGACATTTTTTTAGTCTAAAAATAAAAATTATTTCATTTCATTCCAAGGCAATGCACACATTTATAGTTCAGATGACCTTTCTTCTCTTATCAAACTCTTAAACAGAGTACTTCAATGAAAACAGCCCTGCTTCTTCGCCGGCTCTGAACAGCCCGCACAAGGCAAAGAGCATAACATTTGGAGGCATTTGTCTGGTCAATCAAGGGGAAACTAGATTTCTAAGCTGACAGAGAAGCGAGCCTGGCTTCGTTTTCTGAAGACAGTAATTGCTTATCCAGCACTGTCTTCATCCCAGGTCCAAAGCTGTGCAAACGCCGAAATCGTTTGTGATCCTGCCACTCACTTAAAAGTATTTCAAGGACCAAGAGGTGGAGCATTAGTGCTGTTTCACGGGAGGGAAGATTAAATGTGGCATTTCGAGTGGCTAATTCTATAGTAAGCCATTGTCAGAGCGTCAGGAAACCCAGAGCTCTGAGATGAAGGTTCGCTGTACACAGCCTCTCTCATCACCTTGACAAATACAAGCTTGACCATGAACAACAAACTCACAAGAGATGTAACTATGGGAAATCTGCATCTGTCTAGAGAAGCTGCACAACTGGTCCTCTTCACAAACACGAGTGTTTCGGGCTTGTAAAAAACCTTTTGTGACTATGAGTGAGAGGGTCGAGGCTGAGCCGTCTGCTGGGTTCTCTAAAAGAGTTTTTTTTTTTTTTTTTGATGGACGCTCCTTCTAAGTATTAAGTGGAACAAAAGGACAATAAAGAAAGGAGTGACGTCACTGGGGTAGGAGCACCAGAAAGACTCCCTGAAGATCGCTGGCCAAGAGAATGAAGTTGAAGTGACAGGGTTTTTATTGACATGGGTTCTTTAAGAGTTTACTCCGCAGACATTGCTTATCTTGTTTCGGTAGACAAGATGTGAACTATCCAGAAGACAGTGAAATGTGTTCCTAATTATTTCATAAGAAAGGAGAGGCAAGAATGATGTGAATCCCAAGTGATGAAACATTGGATCTTTAATACCATGCATTGAAAATGATTTATGGGGAAGGGAAAGGAAAAATTGAATTCAAAATTAGGAAAAGTATTACACATCTCTCTTCTCTCTCTCTCTCTCTCTCTCTCTCTCTCTCTCTCTCTCTCTCTCTCTCTCTCTCTCTGTGTGTGTGTGTGTGTGTACCATATGTGTATGAGTGTCAGTGGAAGCCATAAGAGGCCATCAAATTCTTTGGAGCTGGAGTTACAGGCAGTGATGAACTGCCTCGTGTGGGTGCTAGAAACAGAACTCAGGGCACCGCAAGAGCTCATAACTGCTGAGCAATCTCTCCATGGAATTATTGAAATCTTCTTCAATGTACTGAAAATCTCTCCCCTTCTCAGGGGAACTGAGTGACTCTCTACTGATTATTTTTGACTCTTCTACAAAATCATCTTCAGAGATTATATCATTTTCTTTTTGATTTTCAGTTCTTATATGAAACACTAAACTCTACAATGCTTGACTTATAAACCCAAGTAGAATAAGATCCCTTCCTTCTTGTCTGCACACATCTTGTTCATATACCTTTGACACAACTTCCTAAGAAATACTAAAACTCCAGGGGAAAGAAGGGAAACATTTGTGTCAGAGTAAAAACTTAAAGGGGAGACCATGATGAGGGAAATTTAATTATAAAATGTTTATATGACACTTCTAGAAATTGGAGGTAGCTTAGGTCACAGAACTTAAAATATTAACTCTCTCCCAAACTCTAAAGCCATAGTCTCAACTCTCCAAATTGCAGTGAATCTCAACTCTGGGGACTTTGCTGATTCATTAGCTAATTTATGGTATGGTATTGTGTGTGTGTGTGTTATGTATGTGTGCATCATGTTCATGAGTACGAGTGTGGGTACCATGGCATCCTTGTGGGGGTCAGAGCAGAACCGGTCTCCGTTCTCTCCCACTTTCTTGGAGCCTGGTCTCTGTTCTTTGCCACTGTATACACCAGGACAGCCAGCCAGAGAACTTCTTGGTGTGCTTCTGTCTCAGACGTCCATCTTGTCACTGGAGCACTGAGATCACAGTGCACGCTGTCACACCCAGTTTTATATGGGTTTGGGGGACACGAACTCAGGTTCTCATACTTGAGTGACAAGCACTTTACCCACTAAATTACCTCCCAAACTCCAATGTCAGGGATTTAGGGTAGAGCTTAGGAAAGTGGTTGATATCCCAACAACATCACACTGTTGACTGGGAAGCCTTTCAGCTTCCTCTTGCTTCAGAAAGAAACATAAAGTCTTGATCTGTACATGAAGAAAGCTAATGTTGAAAGCTTTGTAGGAACTATGCAACTTCCTCAACAGCTCTAACTGGGCATCACAACTCTTCCAGTTTTTACCCTACATGATGCTACAGTGTGTGAGCTGCCCATTTCCTTATTTGGTTTTTTATAATATGCATTCTACTTTGTAATAAATACAGTTTTCAAAGTGACTAAACTTTGGCACATGCATGTGGAAAACACACAGTACACCAGGGAGTGCCAATTCATGGTGGCTGAAAGTCACTGTTCCATCAGAATGGGTAGATATTTTTAGCCCTGTTATCTACTGTAATTAAATCAATGTATGATTTGAACTGAGCGCAATCTACTACAGATATTAAGTCCATATATTACAAATGGAAGAATTTAAGGGCCCTTTGCAAGACAAGTCATGCCCTAAGATTTGTTCCTTTAGTATTTTAAGTTCCACAGATTTATGGCTTAAGCTATCAACCACTAATTTTCAGAACCTTTGCATAAAGGTTTTGTAAACACACTAGCTCTCCCGGTCTTCATTTTGGTTTAAACACTTTAATAAACCCTTTAGGTTTACTTCACATGAGCATTTCTCTGCTTTCCCTAAAATTTCAGGACAATTCAGGAAGTTCCATAAACCTCAGCATAAGAAACTTGAAAGCATTACACACACACACACACACACACACACACACACACACACACACACCTTTTTAAGGCCGAGGAATGTATTTTATGGGCTTTACCCAGGAGAGTTCATTATTGCAAGGCTGTTTGAGGCACCTAAATAATTAACCTGTACCCAATATACTTGTGAAATTATTGCCTTAAGTTCACCTTGGTGACTGTTTGCCATTAAATTAGTAGAATAAATAATTTATGTCAAAATGTGGACCTGAGAATACCATTAAAACCAATAGGATTTGTTCATTATTTGTAAGAAATTAGATGAAATACACATTCCCCCAAATGCCCACTGTCCTGTGCTGTGAACAGTGTGTTAGTTCCATAGTCGTGTGTGAGAATAGATGAAGAATTGCTGGGCTGATGCAACATATAATTGGTAGATGTGTGGAAAAACCTTGTGTTAAATGTACACAGAAGAAAGAATTAATGCCTCTGTGAAGCTATGAAGGTACTAGACTCAAGCAAACAGAACAAAAATGATTCTTGTGTGATAAAACAAAACAGAAGAGTTTTTTTTATTTCAGTAATGAACTTTCATTGGCCAAAATTTTTAGAATGTTTTCCCTAAGAAAGAACGTAGGTAAAGGATTGGAATCAAGAACATTATTAAGACAGGCATGGAGGAACACATCTTTAGTCTCAGTACTTGGGAAGCAGAGGGAGATGAGTCTCTGAGTTCTAGGTCTACCTGGTCTACACTACAAGTTCCAGGCCAGCTAGGATTCCATGTCGAGACTGTCTAATGGAAAAGAAGAAAAGAATATTATTTAAACAAATGCTTAAAGTGATTCTGGGATGGGTAGATACTATGGGTCAACTTTCAAGAAATACTGGTTGGTGGTTTGATGAGTCTGCTCATCCTATGGGCAAGATGTCTGACATGTGCTCATACAGCTTTGGTGTCTAATTTGCTGCTGTTGTTTAATAAATACTCCTCTATAAATACCTCTATGCAAGTACTTTTTGTCTGGCCCTGCTACGAAGAATCGTCCTCAGCACACACAGAGCTTTGACTTACGTTAGAAGAAGTTGTCTTCAGCGCCTCTTTCACGTCTCTTAGGACAGTCTCTCAACTTGGCTCCTTTCCAACATTTTTTAGTGCAATATATTAGCTTTCCTGTTAGGAACTGTGATAAAAATGACGGCAGAGGAGGTGGCTGAAGTCAAGAGTTGGGCTTCACACTGGAGAGGCATCGGTGTTCACACAGCGCATCAGGCGGGAGATGGTGTTAGCTTCCTGGTGTTTGGCTCCCCGCACTTCATCAGGGCTGACTTCCTTTCCCAGTCTGGCCACTCTCTGAAAATGTTTTCTTGTCATTTAAAGCAGGCTTCACCTAGGCTGAGTGATAAAATACGACCAAGCAGGTCATTTGCGGTCTGTTGAGTGTTCTATGACATATACTAAATGAATATTCCCGGGATTGCCACACCAGGCTGGAAAATACAGTTGAGAAACTGATCTTTAAAAAGACACCATAGGAATGTATGGAGTGAGATGGGAGGAGGTGATTTTCATGGCAAAGTGGACCACATGAAGGGAGATGACCCAGGAAGAAAGCTTTGAAAAGATGGAGATAGGTTGGAAAGATGGGGAATGGTTAGACTACAGAGAACAGAGTTTTGAGAACTATGACTAGTCCCTGAGCAGAACTGTAACTGCATATAGCTTCAGAATGTCTCAAAAGGGAAAGGACTTCAAAATGTTCAGACTATATAGAACTTCATGTAGCTGACTTCACTTGTTGTCAATGTCTCTTAGGCCCGCACACTTCTCAGCCTGGTGGGGGCTGAAACAGGCAAATCAGAGCCGATCTGCTGGAGTCAGGCCTATCTTACGTGGCACATATATCCTGTGTGCCATCTTCTCCTGCAGGTGGATAAGTGACTGAGAGAGATGGCCAATCTAAAGTGAAAGAGGGCTCCTGGGGAGGCCGTACTGCTTTTGTGTAACCATTGGAAAAATGATGAACAATTTAACCCCCCAGAGAGGCGGGCAGTTCTGGAGTCTCACGGGGCTAGAGTGGAATGCTCAGACCACAGTTTCTTTAGGCAACTAAGATGGAGGAAATCAGAGTCCTTGCCTTTCCCAGCCTGAACTTTCCTCCTTGGTCTTTAAAGTAAAATTCTACAAGGATCTTTGTAGTAACCACTTATGGTAGGGGGTTGGGAGTGCCCTGCATCTTTGCCACAAGTCCTTCCTCCTTCCTTCTGTCAGGCCAGCCTCCTGGTTTGAGCATGGTCTCCTTCACTTCTCTCACTCTTTCTCTCTTATCGGGACTCTTGTCATTCTATTTAGGGCCTTTGGGTGTTTCCAGAGGACTCTCTTCATGACAAGAACCTTAATAGAATCACACCGGCAACGTCCTTTGGCCATATAAGGTGACATTCATGGGTTCTGGAAACCACGACTTGGATGTGGTGGCCATTCCTTAGGTCTCCAAAAGAACTCTGGCTGAGTTTTTACTTTGTAATAAGCAGAGAGGCCATTTTAAAACTTCTTCCATTTTCTTCTTTTTGGAATATTTTGGAGAAACTTCCCTGCTGGGGCTGCTGCATTGACTGTGATGGTCCGTGGCTGACAGTAAGTCCCTTCGATACTGCAGACAGCATGGGCTCCGTTCTCAGTAGCGCTGGTGAGCTGATCTAGAGTCGTGAAGAGCATGCCTTCCAGCTCCCTCCTGGGTGAGATGGACAGCCACCCTTTCACACTACAGTCGGGTAACATTGTTTGCAGCTGAATTCATTCTCACCATCCTTCTGCACAAATAACAAACTTGGTAGTGTGTCATAATTGGTCAGAGCAATTTACGACTGTGACTTTAATACTTCTACAGAAGCAGAAGCTTTCAGGGACAGAGGAGAGAGGAATTTCTGCCTCATCCTTTTTAGGATACTGATCTGAGGCTCTATAAGATGACATGAATATTCCAAGTTGGAACAAGTCAATTCTTTGACACTGACAGCTCCTGGCTCTTGCAAATCATATCCCTCCACTTCATGAATACCTGGAACAATCAAAATGATAACTTTGAACTTTTTATTTTAAGTGTGGAAGAGCTGAGGAGATGGATTCTTTGGTAAAGGGTTCGTCAGATCCCCAGAATCCATCTTAAAAGCTGGATAGGGCATGGTGACACAGACACAATCCCAATGTTGTGACGGCAGAGATAAGTGTATTTCTGGGGCCGACTAGCCAACCAGACTAGTGAAATCAGTAAGCTCCATGTGTAGTGAGAGAATAGCAGAACATTTTCGGAAGATGGCATCTCATGTTGACCTGTGCTCTCCACATACACTCACATGTAAATGTACTCCCCGCATGCACAATCACACATATGCGCTAACATGTCCACATCTGTACACCACACATACATATGCATCAGCAAAGAAAGTGTTACGCTTTCCCTGGAACACAGGTTTTAACTAGGTTTCAAGTTCCAACATAATATAGTTTAACGGGAGAAAGTTCTTGACATTAAGAGGCAAAATTTATATTTAAAAGGCCTGAATCCTGACGTGTTAATGGATGTTGGCCACCAACATCCAGAGTAGCTGATGGCTGCTATCATGTGAGACAAAAAAAGTCCCTCCTTTGTAACTAAAGGTGTTCCAGGATGCTTGTTGCTCACGGGGAGGGGTAGGCACCTGTCTCTCTCTCTCTCTTTTTCTTAGGGCAGCTTTATCCAAATAAAACACGGCATGTTTCATCACCCATAATGGAGAGTGCCTGTCATTCCTTGATCACCATCATATGGTTGGTGGCCAGTGGATAATGGACGACTGAGTGTCAAGGTGACTAGCTTTCAGTGCACACAAAACTAAAAATTATAGACCTGTCATTCCCGAGGCAGGCCACAATTAGCTGTCTATGCAACTTGAAATATCCATTTTGCCAGCTAAGTAATCACTTGACTGGAGTTTTTCATTTTGGAAGCGTTTCTGAGCCTTTTGTGTGCAGGTCTTTTAAAGTGTGGGTCGGAAAGTAAATAACCAGTGCACTTAATCAGATGTATTCTCCTTAGACACGCCCCTTAGCAAGTGCACAGGCAAACTCTAATGTTGTTACAACACTAACAACAATTCTGAGACTGAAGAACATAAACCTTGCATATTTTGTATGTAGTGGGCAAAGTTCAAGCTGAAAAATATGAGCCATGTCGTAATATCTTAGAGCTGAGGCTGAGAAAGAAGATGGAAATTTTCAAAAGCTAGATACCTTGATTGGGCAAATCAGTAAGAAATAAAAATCAGTACATTTCAATCTTAGAAACAGCCAGTGCTTCAAGACTATCTATCTACTACCTATCTACATAGATTTGCTTTCTTTGTGTCTCTGTGTTGCAAGTGAATCAAGTGGCCATAGCCGTGTGTGTCCACAATGAAGCCGGGGCCGTAGCTCTCATCGCATCATTGACTTGAGACAGGGTCTCTCACAGACAGACAGAATCTCTCACAGACAGACAGGATCTCTCACAGACAGACAGACAGGGTCTCTCATAGACAGACAGGGTCTCTCACAGACAGGATGTCTCACAGACTGGATCTCTCGCAGACAGACAGGGTCTCTCACAGACAGACAGGGTCTCTCACAGACAGGGCCTCTCACAGTGAAGCAAATGCTCACAGTTTTTCATTATTTTGATTTTTTTTCATTTTTGGTTAAGCCAAGCATATCCTTGGGATTCACACATCTCTGTACCACCCCACCCCCAGGATGGGTGGTCTGGGGTTTCAGGCTCTTGCAGCAATGTTCCCTTTTTCTGGGGGTGCTGGGAATTCAAACTCAGATCCTCACACTCACAGATCAAGCATTCTTACTTACTTAACCATTTTCCCAGCTCCTAGTTTTGATTTTCAATTTCCCATCCGAGTTCTTTCTTTTACTTTTGCCAGTAGAGAAAAATTATGTCAGTGGAGTTTTTATTGGAAAACAGCATTGCAACTTCCATTTTAAGTACAATAGACCAGGATTCTATCATCTCTGCTCAGATTCTAGGCTGTCTGATTGAATACAAACAGGGCTTTCCCATCTCCCTTCTCTGCCTCCGGTCCATATTACTTTCTCTCTCACTTCAATGAGCTATGTCTAAATTTAAATTGCCAAGCCACAGGGATACAAGAGAACTGAACAATCAATACAAATTAAGGGAAAGATCAGAAGTCTGAGCTCAGAAACGTTTGAATGAAATTCTCCCTGTAAGTCTTGGCGTCCTCATGATTTTATTTAACTTTCCATCATGGTTTTGATTACTGGGAGTGCTAGGCAGGGCTACAAAGAATAGGAAAGATCTGCCTGGCACAGCTAAAGAACTGAATTTTTATTGTATTGAAAGAGGTCCTAACCAGGCTGCTGATGGTGAGATATTGACTATTCTATTGTTTTTGAGTGACTGAGTGTCATATTTTACTAGGAATTGATTTCTGAGCCCCAGTCACAGAGTGGTTGGATTTGCAATTAGAGTCACTCTGTCGTGCAACTTGAATGACGCCAGGGTCATGATGAACAGGGACAGAGACTGGATACAGGGCTTTTCTGGAATTTCCCAGGTTTTGGTACTACATTCTATTTTCTAGGACGAAAAACATTCTGCTTTCTCGTTTCCCTAAGTAAAAAGGTGGGAGCATAACTGAGGCTTACCGGAGGCTTGGTTGTCTGTTTTATAAGGATCTTAACCAAAAATTGGTTAGTATTTTATCTAACACTTGGAAAAATAGTATGCACCATCACTGATTGTGTAATGGTTGGTGAGTGCGTGTGTCCATATGAAAACATGGTACACAGTATTCATAGAGCTTTTTGTTGTGAAATGTCCTTTTAAAAGTATAAACCATGAGGATCAACACAGGCTACATTCTCTGTAAGAGAGCATCGTCAAGTCCTCAGAATAAGCAAATGGGGACTGGATTAAAAAAGTCAGGTGAGTGTTAGTGATTCACCTAGGGAGGGTAAGAGCAATGTTGTCGTTGAAAGAATGAAGGAAGCCACACAGTATTGGCATCACTTCTTGCCCTTACGTCGAGGTCACTGTGTTCTGAGCTGGCTAAAGATGTGGCAGCCAAAGATGTCTCTTCACAAGAGGGGCAGATTGTCTTTGGAAAGTGTAAAATCCTCCATGGAATGACTGGGTGGTAGTGGTGCACACCTTTGATCTTAAGCACTTGGGAGGCAAGAGGAGGCAGGCAGATCTCTGTAAGGTTGAGACCAGCCTGGTCTCCAGAGCTAGTTCCAGGACAGTTAAGGCTGTTACACAGATGAACACTGTCTCAAACACACACACACACACACACACACACACACACACACACACACACACACACAAAGTGTTTTTGACTGCTGCTCAAGATATCATTATGCATACTTGTGTTTTGCTTTCTTTAATATTTCTAAAGCAGTTCCAAATTTGTCCTTATTTTCAGAGTTCTATATATTTGGGAGTTGACAATGCTGGCCCAAAGTGACTATTACTTGAAACTTGTTGTGATAACATCAATCATAGAAATCTATTAAAGTCATCACATGTGAGTTAGGTTGAGTTTGACCCTGTCTTTAGAAAATGTCCCATGTCACATGCTTAAGATTACACGGTGTATCTAGAGTCTACAAACGCAAGCTTTGTCAGACTGTTGCAATCCCAGATCAGCTCCTGTCTGAATATAACTTTATTAACTGTGAGTGGCCAGATGTGGAAAGAGCCAAGGGATTTGGCGTGTTTGGTTCTGGTGTCGACAGTGATTGTGACAAGTGTTATCTACGTTTTTATACTGGTCAAGTGTGTTTTGGTCTGACTAGGGGTGTGAGAGCAAATGATATGAGGGGATGGATGGAGCAGAGGCCGAGAAGCTCACCACTGACAGTTCCTGAGAATCACAGCTGTTAGTATGTTTCCATGGTGACACCACCTGCATGGTACATACTTCCAATTCTTTGGGTAACCTCATCCTAATTGTGTTTTATAAAAAGCCTAGAAGATCAGCACTCATGCAAACAAAGAAACTTGATGCAACATGGACAGTTTGCCAGTGGTTACGGTGGAACTAGACTAAAGTTTCTAATTTCCTATGCAGGGTATTTTCCCCTTAGATGACCTGTTACAATCCTAAGGCCCAGAAAAGAAAGCACATTTTCAAGGTGGCATTGTATCCCTCTAAATTGTTTCAAAAAAGCTCTCACAAGTCAAAATAATCATCTCATCTTAACAAATCCATTGCACTCTTGCATCCAGTATAAAAAACATGATTTATTTATACATCAATTAAACTGTCTTTTACATTCATGACTACAACAGAGGAGAATCACAGAAGTGAAGGAAATTCTTTATTTAGATATGTCTTTCTTGGTGGGCAGGTGGATAAAGAATAGAAGAGGGGTTAAAAAATACAAAGTTAACTTTCACGGTAGCTGTTTCCATGGGATTTCACCATGAAGCAGGAAATGGCACAGAGAAATGTATCGGTGTAAATATCACAGGAGCGGGCCTTCAACTTTAGGGGGTTGACATCACTTTTAAAAGCACTACTCCATTTGGTTCAAGTACAAAAGTCATAACAAAGTCCCGTCCTTCTGAGAGAAGTAGGTGGGACCAAACTTTCTTAGAAGATTTATATGTAAAAAACTGTCTATGTAAGTAGTGAACACTTCATTTCTACTAACTAATTCTAGTTTAATTTGAGTCTCTGAGAAAAATCAAACCTGCTTCTGCAAATTTGCATTTATTGTTCTTACTGAATTTGGGTAGAGGTAAATGAGTCAGAAACAAAATAAATGTAACAAGAAAGATGAGTTTATTTATAGAAACATGTAATGAATAAATTAAACTCTAAATTAGTGCAGACCTAATCATTCAAAACCTTCCTCCAAGGTTCAGCTACCAGGTAACATTTTCTGTCTTATCGGAGTTCACTGATGTCTTGGTGGTGTTTTTCTGGGGATTAAACCAGATTTATAAAAGGAATAGAGGTTAGTCAATTTTTTTTGTCTTGGTGAAAATATGTACATAGATACAAATCATTAGAATTATGCATTACTATAAACAATCTTAAAATGGTATGTACATAAAGATTGGCCATTTAATGAATGTATTAGATCATGCGTAGGCTCATAGCTTACACTAAAACTCTCATAAATAATACAGCAACTAAGTCAGGTTGGTATTAAAGCCAGAATTTTGTAATGCATCTTAAACAACCACGTCTCTCAGTCCTAGAGTTAAAAATGAAAAAGTCCTGTAGTTCCTCCCCTCCCACACACACCCTGGGTCCCCACCAGCCCCCCAATACATCTAACTGTTCTGTGGGACCTCGTTTTCTTCTCACAGAAATTATTCTGTCACACACTGTGCCTGTATCTATCATTGCATCTGAATTGCATGTGAATTATACCTTGAAAAGATTTCCCCCGCACTGGAGAAACGAACGCGTGCGCTCCCCTTCTGAATATTTTAGACGTGCGTGAGTTCTCCAATATTTTTGTTTTTGTGCAAGGCCGCAAGCAAGGCGGCTTGGAGCCTCGGCTGCTGACAGCCTCCATTAGCGTTAATGCGGGTCTCTTATCTTCCAGGCTCTCCTGCGCTCCCCCCTCCTTGCTCTTTCTTGTCTGATGGTTCACTGACACCGTTGACAAGGCTGACACCACCAATCAGCTGCGGCTCAGCAAGGTCACTGTTCAGACTTGACTCGTGATTGGCTGCTGCGCTTCAGCGTGTTATTACTGTCTGATTTGATCGGAGGCAGGGGGTGGTCTCCAATCAAACAGAGAAAAGGTCCTAGAGAAGGTAATTAAATCCTGTCAGAGGCAATTATCGGTTCCAGGGCCATGACTCTGGCCCTGAATGCAGATGATCTGAAACTGTATTCTTGCAGAGATTCAAGAGGGCTCCTGGCATGGTTCAGTTAGGCACAAAAGGAGCAGCAGGCTCTCCGCAAACAATCAGCTCTGAATTTGAACCTCTCTTCTTTCTCCCTTTACCCGACGATTTCTGTTTTCGTTGATTTAAAAAAAAAAAAAAGAATCCTTTTCAGACCACATTCTAATTAATTTAAAGACAGCGTTTTCCTTTCTTGTACATAAATAATGACGTTTTCCCAAAGAACTTCTACCTCCAAACACAGGCCAGTTCAAACAAGGCAAATCAAAACATCCCGTGGGAGAGCAGCAGTAGATAGTTCAGCCCACGGAAAGGAGACTCAAATCGCACGATGTGGCGCCTCAGAGGAAGACCTGAGCGTGAGTGTGAGAATTTCATGCTATGACAATCTGGAAGTTTCTTCAAGGAGGTCGTCTACTGGTGGCTACCTTTATTAAGTGGATGTAATGTATTTTCTTTATCTTTTAAATTTATGAGAAGGCTTTTCGCGTACACTAAAATGACCATAATTTACACAGTGGCTGCTAAGTCGGGTTTATATTAAAAGCAAAAATTGGCGATTCGTCTTAAATACCCATGCCATCAGTACTATTTAAAAAATCAAAAAGAGGTGTGATTCTTCCTCGTGGCTCCCTGCAAGTCCCATGAGGGAAATGATGAAATAGATTTTAGAATGTAGAGAAAGTGCCACCTTCCGAAAATTTAAGGGCTTCCATTTTAAAATGGAGAGCTAGACGATCAAATGAGAAAGGAACGCTGTGTTTTCATTGGGACAGAGAAAGGCTACTACAAAGGTGCACTTTGCTCTCACGTAAACAGAGGGCTTCACCTACCTCCTGTGCGATTTCTCGTCAGCTGCTATTACACAGGCTTTATGATGTGGGTTGTGCCAGATAACGTAGGACTAGAAGGTGAATGTCTCTGGGATCTGAAGAGTATTTGCTGTTGTCAATAGTACAGATGCAGTTTTAGGTTGTTTCTACGTCTTCCTGCGGCTGGCTTTAGCAGACATTATGGAATAACCACACCTCGTAAACGCCAACATGCCCACTGCACAGCCTATATTTCATCCACTGTGTGTTGTGAGCATGGGCATTATTTTTACAAGAATAAGATGTTCAAAACACCATTAAAGCAATTTCCAAGTTGCCGTTGATGAAACAGTTTAAACACTAGGGTTTCTCCCCAGGGAACAGTTAACTTTCCTGTAATCTCGGCTGTTCTCGTTGTTTCTAAAACACCATATTCCTTAATATGTGAGACTATTTGTTTTCTGGAAACTAAACAGATACTCTAAGCAAAGCAGATTTTTTTTTTTAAAAAAAAGTAGTCCAGGCTACTAGTCCATTAATCAGAGTGAGGTATCAGGCTGGGAGAGAAATTGGTAGGGGATGATGTTAATAATAATGGGAAATGTTTGTTCACTGGTGGGCTGGACTGTAAAAAGCTTCAAGTCCCACACTGCACATAGGACTGTAAAAATGATGTTTGCTTCATTCTATATTGTGTTTTTGCAACATCAAAAGCTCTACCAACCTCTCTAATAAAGATAAAATAGACCCATGCAAATAAACACACTGCTCACCAGCCCATGGCATATTTTAGGTCAGTAGAAGGAAGGTTCACCGCTAATGTTGAAATTTTTGTTGTTTGTTTTCTTCCACAGGAGTGAGAGTCTTTCTGTCTTTTTTTTTCTTTTTGAGCTAGAGTGTTTATTTTTATTTAGCTAGTGATTGTATGTTATTACATGAATGTCATTTTGTGGCGGCTGTTTTAATAGAGACCCTTCAGAAAGAAAGCTTTGTGGAGGAAAGAAAGGGAAGCGATTATAAGTAGAGAAAAGGGGATAAGTGGGAAGGCTTCTTCTAATAATGAAAATCAGAGCTTTAAGGTTAAAAGATGAGAAACAAACAGCTGGAACATCTGCGACCATGTCACTGAAGGATCCTCCACCCTCCAGACACAACCATCTTTTAGATGCATCTTTAAAGCTGCCTTGCTGGATTGGAAGCCCCTGGCGGGTAGGGCTGCCACCCTGTTCAATCTTGTATGCCCCAAAAAACCAATAAGCAGAAATCAGTATTGATTGGCACACACCCTTTTGGGCACTTACTTGAGCCTCTGTGCTGTGGTTCTTCTCCTCTGAGGAGGAGCGTTCCAGATCATGACGAATTATATAGCAATGTTTTATCTTTGTTTTTGCTGTTGTTATTGTTTTTAATGGGGAATAATTAACTGTGATCTGACCACTGCTACCCATATCAAGTGTCTAATCTGTACTCTAAAAAAGAGGAGGATTTCCATGCCCCCACTTCATTCTGTGCTGGTTCAAACCTCAACCACCAGGACTTCCTCAGTAAAAAAATACCAGAGGTCATTATAATTACAAGGGTGAGCAGAGTGTATCTTTAAATGATTTGTAAACAGAACTCCTTTGGGAGTATTATGTTACATTCAGTAGTAAAATATATTTTAAATTTTACAACATTTATGCAAAACATAGAAAATAATTCACCTTTATCTCCTTATGTTCGGCTGTTTTGGTCAGGGTTACTGGAATGAGAGGAGAGGATTTTTCTTTTAATTGGCCTTTTCCAGATTTCTGGAGAGATTCTTAACACTACCAACCTCAGGAATACACAGCCCAGAGAAAGCCCACTGGGGTCCATTTTCAGGATGGTGCATATGGGAACAATAATTTATGAGCAGTAATAAGAGTTGGGTATGCAATTCCCTGCCCAACATCAGGAGAAGTGTACCCCACTGATTACTGAGCACACAGAAAATACTAGGCTAAATAAGATAAAAGCCATCTGCACTTCTTGTTTGTAAGTTGGAATTTTTCAAAAGCAATTGAAAAAAAGGGAATGACATGAAAACCTCCGAAGAAATATGTTCGAAGAAGCATATATATATTTTAAGAGGTATGGGTGTGGGGGTTGGCAGTGAAAAATCACCTGGGCCTTCCCACACAGGGGATGAAAAAATTAGCTTTCACCATTGTGTGATGCGATTATGAATTTGTCTCTTTGCTTGCTGAATACTTCCTCTCAAGGGATCTGAAAATGTATCAAGTTTTCTTAATGTATTGGCTCTGCACTGAGGTGAACCGTAAGCCAACTTTAAATCCTTAATTTTGGTATTCACTGCTCATGAAAAGAGGCGTCTTTCCTTACAAACCCTGAGGATTTCTATAATCAACCAAGGATGTGAAATCTAAACACACTTAAATATGTTATTTGTGTATATTTATTTAATTCACTGGTGTATGGTAGTGGTGGTGTGCTCGTGTGTGTGTGTGTGCGTGTGTGTGTGCGTGTGTGTGTGCGTGTGTATGCTTGAACATGTTTGTGTGTGCATAGGTGGATGTCTGGTGTCTTCTATCACTCTCTACCTTATTATTATTATTATCTTCTTTTCAGATGGTCTCTCACTAAGCATGGTATTTCAGCAGTTTGACTCTAGCGGCTGACCAGCCAACCCTTGGGATCCCCTTGTTCCCATTTCTCCATCTGTGGGATTACAGATTTGAGTATCTGCACCCAGCTCAGCTTTTTGTGTGAGCGCTGGGGACCAAATTTAGTTTCCCACCCTTGCAGAGTAAGCACTCAGCGGACTGAGCTAACTCCCCAGCCCCAAACTTGTTTATTGATTTGTTTGAGTCCAACTCACAAATATCCCAGCCTGGCATTGAACTCCCTACATAGCTGATGACCACTGCTAACTCTTGATCCTCCTGACTTCACCTCCCAAGTGCTGGGATCACAAGCATGCACCACCATGCCCAGCTTGTTTGTTATTTATAAGTGGTGATTTCATCCCTGGCTTGAAAGCTTAGGGATATATTCTTTCAGCAGTGGTATAGTGTTGTAGACTTGAGGATGTGACGGAGGAAGTTATCTCTTCTCCCTCTTTCTAGAAACTGGCAATTTTGTTTCCCCTTGGTCCACAAGGACATGCAAATGTGGTTGGTGTGGGTAGGAATGATAATGCCAGAATGGACTTGAAGTTGGCTGACCAAGTCAAAGCATGGTAGGGACACAGGAAGAGTTAGTGTTTGACGCCACAAAAATCTAAAGGCTGAGAAATGGAAATGAAGAGAAATTAGAAGAAAAGAACATCAATGTGGCAAATGGAAAAGGGGGGCTCTAGACTAGCATTTAGGTGGCCTGGGTAGAAATAAGCCTAATAAGCTAGCAGGAATGTTAGATGTAATCATTTCTCCTCAAACTCGGGTTCATTCCCTTTCCCAACCCTAAGGTTGTCAGATAAAATGTAGGGTCCACAGTAAAACCTGAATGCCAGATAAATAATGAATAACATTTCTATAAAATCATGTGCCAAGTATTACACTGGAGATATATTATTTCAGGATCGTGTGCAACTCAAATTTTACTGGGCATTTTGCATTTTCTTTGTGAAATCAGGCAATTCTGTGTGCCCCACCTTCAGTGACATCTGAAGCTCAGGACTGGAGAGTTCATGTTCTCTAAACACGAGGTGATTGTGTCAGGCTAAAACCTCCCGTGGGTCAAATTTCTGCTAAGAAACCTGAGATTTGTTTTTTTGCCCTTTACACCTGTCATCTTTGCAAACCTCTGAAAATACATTTTTTTGTACACTAATACCTGAATGCCCCTGTTCCTCCACTGCTCTGTTTAATCATTCCTTTTTCTCCCTTCTCTGCATTTTCGATATAGTGCTCCTAGAGATCCATAGTCCATTTTTCATAAAATTCTCTTCTAAGAAATAATTCATCATTATCATTATCACTTGCGTGTGTGTGATGTGTGTGATATGTGTGATGTGTTGTGTGATTTGTGTGTGGTGTGTGGGTGTAATATGTGTGTATGATGTATGTGATGTATGTGTGAAGTGTGTGTGTGATGTGGTGTGTGATGTGCGTGTGATGTTTTGTGTGATGTGGGTGCATGATGTACTTGATGTGTATGAAGTATGTGATGTGTGTGATGTGTGTATGTGTGTGTGATGCGTGTATGTGTGATGCGTGTGTAATGTGTGTGTGATGTGGTGTGTGATTTGTGTGTGATGTGTTGTGTGATTTGTGTGTGTTGTGTGTGTGAGATGTGTGATATGTGTGTGATGCGTGTGTGGCGTGATTGTGTGTGTGTGATGCATGTATGTGATCTGTGTGTATGTATGTGAGATGTGTGGGCACACACCATAGCGCATATATGAAGATCAGAGGAGAGCTTCCTGACCTCTGTTTTCTCCCTCCAATTTCCCCTGGATTCCAGGGATCAGATTCACCAGACTGGCACATCTTTACCTGATGAAGTGGCTCAATAAAGTCTCTTTATCCTAAGAATTCCCTCCTTCTTCAAAAGAAGTGCTGTTTTCCTTGAAGATGCTGTTTCTATTGTGGCTGTCTTGAGTGGAGACCAATCTTTAGGAATGCCCCAACCAACTCAGATCACAGGACAATAACAAGGACTGTGATTATTTAAGCTGCAAAACTTAGACAAAATTTTTGAGACATGGTTTCCACTTTTCCTCCTTAAATATGGATTCTGTTACTACCCTTAAGAATTTCAGCACCCATGTAGAAATGTTACTGATTTTGATGTTTTTCTGTGGGCTTAGTGGCCCCATGGTCCTGAAGTCAGCACCCTGCCAGCCACTAGGGTGGCCTGGAGGGCCTTCCGGTCCTGCAGCACAGGCTCTTCCTCAGCCGGGTTTAAACTAAATCATTCTACTTACCAACAAAGACCCTGAAGTCAGATGTGGGGATGAGAACTTGCTTGATCAGAGAAGCTGAGAAGCAACCAGCTGACCTTGCTTTTTTTTCCAGAGACAAGTGTCTCTCCCAAAAACCAAAAGGGAGCACCAAACTCAGGTCCCCCACAACTTCCCTTCCTGTTCATTTGCTGCGTCCATATGGCTGGCTTCTCTCTGAGCAATTCTGGTCAGTTAAACCCTAGCTCTGTCCCCTGACTCAAGGCCCATCATTCACAGTCTCAGAGTGTCACAGTGTGATCAAAATCCCCGCACTGTGATGGCCTTTTGGTAGCTGAGTTTTTATTCATCTTTGAAGAAGTTTTTCTTCACTGAAAAACAAAGACATAGCAAATATTAATGGTTAGGGTCTGAAAAGGAGATTGGAAGGAATATAAAGAACACACAAATGATATAAAGGTCCAAGTATTGGGCTTGTGACCTAAGAAGATAAAAATCTTTTTTGATTGGCAGCCAAAGTTAAAACAAACAAGTGGGAAACTTGACTGAAAGTCAGCAATCAAATTGATACAATTTAATCAAATTTCCTATTCAAAACAATTCCTTCCCCAAATCCATCAGGAGCCACCTTTTCCCACACGAGTACTTGAAAGATAAAAACTAGGTTACAGGAGACAGCGGCTCAAACAGTTTATAACAGAAGAGCATCTATAGTTACAGAGCCCCAATGGGTCTGGCGTACATGAAAGACAAATTCAAATGAGGCACAGGATAATGGACGGGGAGTGAAGGTGTTTTATGAGTTTGGTGAACCTGGTAGTGAACGGGCGGGCATTGATGGGTGTGGGGCACTGAAGGCCAGTGGCACAGCTGAAATCCTTCAGATTCCTGAATCAGTCAACTATTGGCATCTCGCAGCGCTCTTGTAGATCTATGAGCTGAAAGACAGCTGGGACAGCAAATTCTTTCCTTGCGTGTCATCATGTTCCTTTTCCACGGCCAGCCCAGACTCCGACAATCTACTACAACACAGCACTCTGTTGAGCACGACATGCCTTTTTAGTCTTTTCGGTTCAGCCATCCAGGCAACTCAGTCAATACATTGTAAGTGACATCTCAGATGGAAACCTATTCATTTACCCCAGACTAGATTATCTCAAACAAGCTTTGCAATATTAAACTCTTCTATGCTTCATCTGCAGGTATGACAAACATACCTTCCATCTCTACTTCAAGAGATGATACAGGCTGTGGCAGATTATGACCTGAACACATTATTTCAAGTTTTGGGGCAGGGGGTAGTTGTTATAGATATTTGCCCTCTTCTATCTATTATTTAGAATTTTAAATACAGAAAACCAAAAAGACATTTAAATGTAATTTTATCAATAAAGGGGAACATTGATTTTGGACATGTCTAATCACTCTTACCTGATACACAGACTCCAAGGAATCAGCATTTGACTCTGTGAGCTTCTTCTCCTGTTCCACATACGTCATGTTATAAACCCACTCTGAAGAAACAATTATGGGTCATTTTTTAATAGTTCATAAAACTTTTTCATTAAATCAAAACTCAAATCTCCTTAAAATATGAGCCCAACCCCTTTCTCTTCCTTGTTCTGACAAACGTGGTACTTCACAAGTGAACCATCATGTCAGAAATTGTAGAGCAGGAGTTAACACCCCGCTCTCTAAAGACAACTCGTTACTATATCTTGAATAGGCAGTCTCCTCCCACCTACCAAAGACACGAGAAGGAAAGGAAGCCATGTTTTCAATTTTATTTTCAAGTAATTATATGAAAAAAAATCTGTCTTTGTAAGCCAATAAATTGTACGCTTTAAAGATAGTTTTCTCTATATATAATTCATCCATGTTCCATATATGTTCCTCTTTGTTTTTCTGTTGCTGTGGTAAATGCTATGACCAAAGCAGCTCTGGGAAGGAAGCATTTGTTTGAGCTTGCAATTTCTTCCTGAGTGCTGGGATGGAAGGCGTGCGCCACCACCGCCCGGCCGAGCTTGCAGGTTCTTCATCAGGAGAAGCCAAGGCAGAAACTAAAGGCAGATCCTGAAGTAAGGAGCACCGCTAACCAGTTTGCTTCAGACTCATGGTCAACTAGCTTTTTTACTAGCCCAGACCCACCTGCCTGGGAATGGTATTACCCACTGTGGGCTGGGCCCTCCCACATCAATTAGCAGCCAAAAAAGAAAAAAAAAGTCCCCAGCTATTTTGACAGGCCAGTATGATGGAGGGAGTTCTTCAGCTGAGGTTCCTTCTTCCCAGGGGACAGCAGGTTTGTGTCAGGTTAAGAGCTGATGCTAAGTATGACATTGTAGAAAATATACAAAAATCATTTCTGCTTCTTCTGCAAAGTTGACACTTTATCTTATATTTTAATACATTTTTAAAAAATTTTAAGCATGAGTACTGGATTCACATGATTCTCAGCCTTCCCTTTCCCCTCCAATTCCTCAAGTGTCTCCCTGTCTCCTCTGTCTGACCTATGGCCACTTCTCCCATAATCATGACTGTTCACACACACACACACACACACACACACACACACACACACACCACCACTTTGACCCTAGACTGCTGAGCTTCCAGAATTGTGAGAGATTCATTCTTTCTTGTTTATAAGCCACCTAATTAAAGCCGGTTTGTTAGAGCAGCACAAAGAGGCTAAGACAGACCCCTTTAAACAATCCCAGCAAGAATTACTCCTTGCCCGTGCCTGCAGCTTTCCCAGTGCTATTTCAGGTCTTTCCCACACGTTATCTTTCTGAAGTTTCATAAGACTCTTTCCAGGTTGCAAGGAGCAACTGTTCTTATTATACTGAGTGAAGAACAGATGTAGAAGGGTAACCATTGGCCAACAGAAGGGTAACCACAGGGCCGACAGTCTAGTTAATGGCAGAGGCAGGGGTGGAGGCTGACTCTCCCATGTCCTAGTCAAAGCTCTTTCTTGGACACAATACAACCTTCCAAATATATATAAAAAGAAGTCTTTCTTAAAAACACCATATGTACAGCATTTAACATAGAAGAAATGAACTCAAATAGAATTTGCTACTCTGTCAGGCTCAACACAAATTATTTTGATGTGATTCCAAGATCTAATGAGGCTAGGCATTAAATTTCATCATTACAGTGAAAATCGGCATTGAAGAAAGCACAGTGGACAAATTATCTCATCATGGAGAGTTGATAACTAGAATGTCCAGCGACTGTGAGAGCTTTTCTCAATAATGTTATACAGTTGCAACTGTCTAAAGCTATTTAGTATCCAGTAAGACCCGGACCTCAATGACAGAATAAAACAACCTCTGGGATGCTTTCTAAATCATGACAAATGAAATAGCATGACAATGTTCATATTTGTGATTGTATGTGTGTGCTCATATGTGTAAATGTATGCATGAAGGTTCACATACATGCATTTGTGCATGCATGTGTGTGTATGTTTGTGTATGTGTGTATGTATTCAGGACTGATGTCAACCTTCTGTGTAGTTCTTCAAGGGCTATCTACCACACTTTTCTGGATGGGTGATCTCTCATTGGTCTTGAGTTCTCCAAGAGGTTGGAATGGCTGGCCAATCCAGGAGTCTGTCTCTGTAGCCTTGGGATTATAAGGCCCCAACCACTGTGGCAGTCTGTCCTTCCTTTGTGGGTCTTCATGTTTGTAGAACAAACACTTTGCTGACTTAGTCATATCCCCAGCCCAAGCTGCCATGTCTTTAAAAAAATGTGAAATAAAAAAATACCACAAATTAAAATGTTATATCACCACCATCTGAACAAAATGCAAAAGTTTTTCTAAATAGCAGGTTCAGCTGCTGCATTCAGGAATGTCATCCTTACGCAGGTGCCTGATGACTCCACTTTGGCTTTATCCATGAAAACCCTGTTGAGGAAAAGAAGTTAATGGCTCATGCAACAAGCATCTTAAACTGTCTTAAAAATAAAAAAGTCCTGTGAAATTCCAATACACAAGCTAGAGATGGGTGGAAGAACCAGTTACAGCAGGGGTAAGAGGAGGCGTGCCCCATCAACTCAAGATTCCTGTACATCCTTCATTAGCCTGTCATTGAGCTCCTTCTCTTCTCTGATCAGTGAAGTACACAGGAAACAATGGCCCTGCTCTCAGGAAGCTTCCAGTCTGTCTGGAAGAGTCACCAGCTAAATTATCGTGACTTCTGGCCTGAATGCAAGGAGGATGCACTAAGAGAAGACTGTATACCGAGGAACGTGGTCTAGGGAAGACGATAGGGCGTGGCCTAATGAGAACTGCACTCTGAGGGGCGTGGTCTAGTGAAGACTATGTATTGAGGGGAGTGGTCTAGTGAAAACTGTATACTGAGGGGCTTGGTCTAGTGAAGAGGTCTTGGGAGCTCTCTCTAAGGAAGAGAGCCCGAACTGGGTCTGAAAGATGAATAATGTTCAATAGTGAAAAGAGGAACTAGAAATTGCTAGGAGGTAGAAAGCAAATGTACAAAGATAAGGTATGTTAAGAGGTGAGTAAAAGGGACTGAAAGATTCAAAATGGGGGCCTGCACGGGTGACAAGAAAGAAAACTATGATGGCAATGGGGTGAGAGAGATGTGGAAGGCCAGATGGCTGGGCTTGTAAGGGGGTAGGAACAATGGGATGCCACAGGTAAGAGACATGGCTTCTTTTCCTGTTGAGAAGGCTTCTCTGCTGTGAGGGTAGAGAACTGGGGCACAGGCTGGGCCACTGTGGATACCACGAGACAAGCCAGATCCAGGTAGAAAAGGATTAAGGAATTGTGGAGGACAAGGTGGGTCAGAGTTATTTAGAAATTTGCAGGCCTGGGGAAATCACAGAGGAGTTGTGGCAGAATGAATGGCCAAGTGCAAGTTTCTGGCTGGTGTAAGAAGCAAAGCCTCTGATGAGCAGACATGCTCTGAAGCATGCATCAGCAAACGTCAGCATGTGGGGCACATGCATGCTTGCTGGTTTGTGCATTTTACGGAACTTCTTTTATACTACAAATGAAGACTTGAGAAGTTGCGACAATCACTGGTTCATAAAACCTAAATTGCTTATCTCCATCTTTGAAGAAAATGCTTTCTTTACATGGTCTTAGAGAAAGCTCACACTTACACTGCTATGATTCAAATGAATACAATTTGTGTGTCCCAAAGGTTCACGTGTTAGAAGTTTGATCTCCTGTGTGACAGTGCTAATATTGAGTGGGACCTTGACTAGCTGAGACCTTGGAGAGATTATACCTGATTACTTCATCTCTGGTCCCCCACCTTCCAATGGAATCTCTCTTTCACTCACCGACTCCCACCAGGATGTCATCTGCTACAAAGTACTGCAGTTGTCAGGTGGGGTGGGGACACATTAGAGCCACCTCTGTGCCTTTGGGACTCTCAGTCTCCACAATTCCAAGCCAAATAAATCTGTAATCTCCAAAACAACATATCCAACCTCAGGCATTTCATAATGGCAACAGAAAACACCTGCACAAGGGGCGGGGAGGTGTGTATGAACCCTAGAAAAATGTGAGGTTGGAAGAAAGGCGATAAGAGATTTAGTATGCATGCATTTCAAGTGCTTTGAGAAAGTGAAGAAATAAGGTCAGATAAGAAGCTCCATCCTTGGCAATACTCTACCCTTTGTAGGTGGTGAGGAGCCACCATCCCATTAGTATAAGTACGGAAGGTATCAGACTTACGATGGAAAAAAACAATGCAGTACAGAAAAATAATGCAATAAAGATTGTAGAAAATGCTACTCAACAGACCTCACCGTGGGTCTGGCTGATGGAACTTCCTGAAGGAGAGCTCTCAAATGTGGTTATTATAGCCACATTTGATCCCAGCAGTAACATAAGTGTGGAAATTGCTGGCAATAAGGTATAAAGAAAGTAATGGGTGTGAATGAGACCACCTAGAAGAGACCAGTGTGAGTAAAAGATGCCTAGCATAAGTCAGAAACCATCCATCTTTTAAGGCCCAGGCTGACCAGGGATCAGAAAAAGTATGAGGTTCAACAATGTTGTAACACAGAAGCCAAATATACTAATTTCCATATCCAAATTGTTTGTGTGTATGTGTGTGTGTTTCCTCTCAGACTGGGGTAAGAAAAGGCAGCACGTGCTATAACTGAATGACTTTGAATAAGTTCACTTCAGGGGGCCAGAAATCTCAATAAAGATGTGAATGTGTTGTTTCCTCTCCAGGAGCTCACAGATCCAGGTTCTGTCTGCTTCTGAGCATACAGTGTTGCAGCAATCCTTGGCATGCTTCTGCTGGTGGAGTCCAGAATCGCTCTCTCACTCCCTCTGTAGGAACACAATATGTTCTTGCAATTCTCTGTCCCTGTGTCTTTATTCTTCCTAGTCTTATTGGATTAAAGGCCCACCCTACTCTGGTAATGACTCTATTACCAAATAAGATCACATTGTGAGGGTTCCGGAAGGACATGAACCTGGAGAGGACACCATCCACCCAACACCCCAGAGGAAACAATGACATCCGAAATGGTGTGGTCGAGAGATCCAACCTGTCTAGGTTCACTGGGGAGCAGAGATCTATAGAGAGCTGAAGTTGTTCATGCTGGCCTCAAACCGTGCTGGCTCCCTTTGCCGGGCTACGTTATGCTGTAGCGTGCATCTACTTTTGAGAGCTGGCTCAGAGCACAGGGGTCCAGGCTCTGGAGTGATGTGAGAGTAACGATGCCACCTTTGGAATTTCTCATTTTGATCTCTGCAACCACTTGATTGCCCTTGGAGATCTCTCCTTAAGTAATATCCAAGCCCACTCCTATCTGGAGTGCACGGGGGCTAATGGGATCACTGGCTAAGGTGAAATGGTTGCAGATGGCAATGTGAAGACTAATTTATTTCAGAGGCTTTTAGGAATTCATGTGCTTTTAATGATAGCTTACTAGAACCACGGATCCCTCATTTTCATTCATTCAGGGGAGAGGCTATTGCCCATTATTAACAACAGAGGAAGGCAGAGTGGGCAGCTAATTGACCCAGCTATGCTGACACCATGGCTGTGGGTTATGAAAGCTGAAGTGCTCTACTATGCTCCCAGGACCTTTGTCTGTTTTTCTTTCTCTTTTTTTTTTATGTCGACTTCTTTAACCTCTCTGTAAGCCATGTTCAGCTCCGTGCCTCCCTCTCTCTCTCTCTCTCTCTCTCTCTCTCTCTCTCTCTCTCTCTCTCTGTCAGTCAAGCCTCCATCTGCCGGGCCTGCACTAACGTCTGCTAGGTGGTGTTTTCTACGGTTGTGGTTGGTGTCCACACCCACACCAGTGGTCGTTCCTCCACCACACAGAAGGGGTAGAAGGTTACACGCTGTTACTCACTCTGCTCTGGTCGTTACCACTGGATGAAGGTGACATGCTGACTGCCACCTTGTAGGAGAAAAGAGAAAATCTGGGAAGACAGGACTGGGAAAATGTGTTTCCATTTGCTCCTGATGTAAAGGGAAGGAGTGGAGAGAAGTCTTCAAGAGCCAGAAATCATTTATTTCAGGAAGACAATGTTATTCATTTCACATGTCTATAAATTTACTACACTCCAGTGTCTCCCAATCAGCACCCAGCAAGGCTGGCTCCTCCTGGACTGGCTCTGCCTCTGCCCACCATCGATTGAACCCAAACTCAATCTTCCCATCTGAATTTATGTCCTGCCTTTGATTAGTTGCAGGGTTATGCACAGTTTTTACAGATCTTAAGGCTTGGATTTTTTTTAGTGAAGGGTTTTTCGCCGGGGCAGCACTTCAAGCTGTCAGAGGCCCGGGTTCACCTATGCTCTGTTCTGCCTCATATTCCACCATGCCAGAGAGGAAAGCCCCAGAGTTTTGGGTGCTTGAGATAACAGTCTGGGTCTGAGAGTCACTGGCAACCTTTGTGGTTTAGGAAACGACACATAATCACTCATGATGTGAAAAGCGTAGGTTTGGGTGCACCCCTCGCGGTCCTGAGTTCCTTGCTCATGCTCTCTCTCCTGCTCCTGATTTGGACACTCAAGAACAATGGCAATAGGTTTTTGATCCTACTGTGCGTACTGGCTTTGTGGGAGCCTAGGCAGTTTGGATGCTCACCTTACTAGACTGGATGGAGCTGGGTGGTCCTTGGACTTCCCAC
This sequence comes from Microtus pennsylvanicus, assembly GCF_037038515.1. Classification (NCBI taxonomy): domain Eukaryota; kingdom Metazoa; phylum Chordata; class Mammalia; order Rodentia; family Cricetidae; genus Microtus; species Microtus pennsylvanicus. The sequence continues at coordinate 85,450,162 of NC_134580.1, read as the reverse complement.
AGGGCAGGGAACCCTGATTGCTCTTTGGGCTGACAAGGGAGGGGGACTTGATTGGGGGAGGGGGAGGGAAATGGGAGGCGGTGGCAAGGAAGAGACAGAAATCTTTAATAAATAAATAAATTTAAAAAAATTTTTAAAAAAAGCGTGGGTTTGAAGATAAGTTATCTTGGATTGAAGATCAGGTTCTTAATAGTCTATCTTCATCTTTTGGGAAAAAAAACAACTAAGCTTATTTTTAAAACAGCACAACAATGTTTGTATATAAACACAAATAAAAACATAGTATGAAGTGGACATATAGAAAGTGATTGTCCTTGTCCCAAGGTAAATCTGAGAACTACATAGCACTATACAGGGAGCAAAGAGAACTTGAACGTTTTTTTCAGTAATGACCTTGGTCTTTAATTTGCTTATTTATTCCACTTTTAAATCTGAAGTTACCAGGACAAAAAGTTGGCCTTGTAAAAGTTTTGGTAGCAGGTTAGTAATACTGTATCTTTTTTCTATATTTTTGTATCTGCTAATAAATTAATATTTTTATTTTCTTATGACTTAATTGTTCACAATTGCCTTCTATTTTTCTATTGGCCTGTCTTTTCCATATTACTGTGAAACTTTTTTTTTACATAGTCTGATTAGGATCAGACTCTGTGTGTGTGTGTGTGTGTGTGTGTGTGTGTGTGTGTGTGTGAGCAATGTGCACTCACATGGATGTGAAGGTCAGAAAACAACCTCAGATGTGATCCTCAGGAATGCCACCTACCTCCTTTGAGACATGATCTCGCATTGGCCTGAAGCTCACCAATTAGGATAGATTGTCTTTCCAGCAAGTTCCAATGCCTTCCTTGTTTCTTTGTCCCAGCAGCGAGATTGTAATTGTCAGTGTACACCAAGGTCTGTTACATCTTCACATGGGTTCTAGAGTCCCAGTTCAAGTCCTTGCACTCGCAAGGCAAGCCCTTTACCAAATGAGCCATTCCCCACTTGTAGATGTTAAGTTGACATTTACTATAGACTTTTGTTAGATATTCTTAGCATTTCTCAGAATTTATTTATACACACACATTTTAAAAACATAGTCAATAAGTGGGAAAAAGCAATTTGCTCCTTGCAACAGCTCTTATGAGAATGATTCACATTCCCAGTGTGGGCTCCATTGGCTTCATGAGGTTCTTCAAGGTCCAGGGTAAGCGATTTACTTTTTCTTGGGCTATTGTTTGTGCTGTAGGAATAGAGAGGGAGGGCTGAAAGGAGGCATGCTCAAAGTCACAGGGGCCAGACCTGGAGTGCCATACACAGATAGATACGCTTAAGCAAAGGGGGGGGGGGGGTTAAACTTTCAGTGTTCAAAAGAGGTATCTTATGTGTTTAAAAACATCTCTGTTTGTACATCTTTCAATTATTGGTTGCTTACTTTTGTTTATTAGACATAGAATACAAGGCAATTTTGAAACTGGAAGTACGAGAACTGGTTTTTCCACCAAGCAAGCAATTCTTGGTGGATTCTTGTGTCCTCTTTAATCCATTCAGTTCTGATGCTATCCAACCAGGAGATACTTCAGTCATCTGTTTTCTAAGACCCGTGTTCTGAGGCTGTACCCTACCAGGCTGGAACCCGTGTTTCTGACCAACTTCCTACAAATTACCTTTCCACAATTCCCCGCCCCCCCCCCCCGGCTTGATTAATTTACTAGTATCTCACAGAATTCAAGAAAATATTTTTTTCTATTTTTTTTGCCAATTTTATTTTTTCCTTTTTTCACTTTTTTAATTTTCTTAAAAAGAAAACAAACTATCTTTTTTGAATTTTACATACCAATCCCAGTTCCCACTCCCTTCCCTCCTCCAATTTTTTCTACCCTCCCCTCACCCCATCCCCCATCTACTTACACTTTTTAACTACCATAATATATATGGTAAAGGACACATATCAATAAATCAACTGATGAAAAGCTACATGGGCCAAGTCTTAGAAACTCCTTGAGTTCAGGAAATTATGATTCCATGGAGTTGGGGTACCCAGTCCTTCCAATGTGTGGATTTGACCAACAACCTGGAAGCTATGAATGCTATGCAGTGGTTAAGGATTCTTACAGCGAATCCATCGCATCATGATCCAAAGTCTGTTTCCAACGGACACCTTTCTCTAGTGAAAGGGGTACAGGAAACATGCAAAAGCCAAGCTTAACACCATGACTTGCTCCTTTTGGTGATTAAACCACACTCTGTAGCCCTCTCAGGGTCACTGCATTAGGACAAAAGATGGTCATATCATGCGGGAAATTTGAAGAGATCGAGTTCTGTGCCAGAGGCTCCCACCATGCAAGAAATTGCAAAGGCCTTAGGAACTCTGCCCTGGGGAATAGGGGAATCAAGACTAAATTATCAGGAAGAAAAAAAAAAGAAAGAAAACAACTTTCCTGGCAGCTCCTTCTATAAGGGTGTTAGAAACCCTGTCTCAAGATCCAGGGCAGAAACTTTCCTAAAGATGATGTCATGCAGAAAAGTTAAAGGGTTTTATTAACTCTATGCCAAGAGCTCTGTTTGTAGAGGCCTGTGTGTGTGCAAACCATTTATATGTGTATGTTTGTATGTATGTTTCTTGTTATTATACAGTGTTTTTGATCATTTCTATTTTTCTACTATGAAACCCTTGACATGCTATTAATGAAAAAAAGTGACATCTAACTGAAATCTAGGTTTAATAATGATAGAGTATAGCCAGGCAAGATTCTTATATAGAGAAAACTGAGTGACAGATACATGAAAATAGCAACCCTGTAACATTTTCTAAAGCTAAAGTTATTTCAAGAGTGCACGCACGTAACACACTTCATATATATATGCATATATATACATATATACACAAACAATATCATATATTTATGGGATGCTTTCATGATCATTACTACAATTTATTTTTGCTTTTCTTTTCTTTTTCTCCTGTCTGTTCCTCTAACACTGGTCTTCCCTTCTTCCTAAGTGCTGTGAATTTAAGTTAGCTTTCAAGTTGCTGGGTTGAATGGCCATGCAGCTCTTCTGTGAGACTGTTACTTTGGCTGTTTGAGCTTTGTCAAGTTGTTTGGTGTTTCCTAGCGGGTTACTTCCTCTTTTTAGATGAAGGATGAGAACGTTTATGAAGAGTGCACATGTAAAGCCCCTGGCATAGGTAAATAGGATTGTAGCGTCCACCATCATTGTTGGCAGCATCATCTCCAGGAGCAGAATCCATGGCAAAGTATTTTATATACCTACCATGGTTTTGATAGGGTTAATGTTTGTTAATATTAGTCTTATACTGGACAGAAACATTTTCCATATTTTCACAATTATAATGTGAAATATAATGCCATAAAATCCTATAGGATTACAGTATAAGCTGATGGTGAACTTCAGCAAGAAATAGAAATGAGCACATAGGAAAAACACATTTCAGGATCGTATTTGTATGTTCTGAGCCCTAGGAAGTCGTATTTTATAGACTGGGGCAGCTGAGTTCCTTGCTCCTCCTAGGGCCAAGTGGCAGATTCAATGGGATGCTGAAGATGAGAAGCGGGATGTCTGTGTCTGTTGACTGATGCCAAAGTTCGTCCTTCCTTCCTTCCTTCCTTCCTTCCTTCCTTCCTTCCTTCCTTCCTTCCTTCCTTCCTTCCTTCCTTCCTTCCTTCCTTCCTTCCTTTATTAAAGATTTCTGCCTCCTCCCTGCCACTGCCTCCCATTTCCCTCCTCTTCCCCCAATCAAGTCCCTCTCCCTCGTCAGCCCAAAGAGCAATCAGGGTTCCTTGCCCTGTGGGAAGTCCAAGGACCACCCACCTCCATCCAGGTCTAGTAAGGTGAGCATCCAAACTGCCTAGGCTCCCACAAAGCCAGTAGGTGCAGTAGGATCAAAAACCCATTGCCATTGTTCTTGAGCCATTGCTGGTGGGAATGCAAACTTGTGCAACAACTTTGGAAAGCAGTGTGGTGGTTTCTCAGGAAATTCCGAATCAACCTACCCCTGGACCCAGCAATACCACTCTTGGGAATATACCCAAGAGAGGCCCTATCATACAACAAAAGTATATGCTCAACTGTGTTCATAGCAGCATTGTTTGTAATAGCCAGAACCTGGAAGCAGCCTAGATGCCCTTCAATGGAAGAATGGATAAAGAAAGTATGGAATATATACATATTAGAGTACTACTTAGCAGTAAAAAACAAGGACTTCTTGAATTTTGCATGCAAATGGACAGAAATAGAAAACACTATCTGAGTGAGGTAAGCCACACCCAAAAAGAGGAACATGGAATGTACTCACGCATATGTGGTTTCTAGCCATAAATAAAGGACATTGTGCCTATAATTTGTGATCTTAGAGAAGCTAAATAAGAAGGTGAACCCAAAGAAAGACATATAGGCATCCTCCGAATATTAACCTTCATCAGGCGATGAAAGGAGACAGAGACAGAGACCCACATTGGAGCACCGGACTGAAATCCCAAGATCCAAATCAGGAGCAGAAGGAGAGAGAGCACGAGCAAGGAACTCAGGACCACGAGGGGTGCACCCACACACTGAGACAATGGGGATATTCTATCGGGAACTCACCAAGGCTAGCTGGCCTGGGTCTGAAAAAGCATGGGATAAAACTGGACTTGCTGAACATAGCAGACAATGAGGACTACTGAGAACTCAAGAACAATGCCAAAGTTCTTTTTACATACTTCCTTCTACACTCAGTTCTATAGAAGTCTCCATGTTCTGGTAATAAATTCCTCCCATGTAAATACCCTCTGAATTAAACTTTCTAAAATAACATGAATTAACTCTGACACCAATTTAATCACCAACGAATTTGTTTTGACCAGTTATAATTTAATTTATCATTGTAGATGGATTTTGAACAATGACTTTAAAAATGGTACCCAAGGTTCAGAGGAAGTTATTCTAATATGCTCTTCTTCAATAACATATGCTGATTAATGGAAGCATCAAAATGGTTCCCATTACCCACTTAAGATAAATTTCCTGTAAAAAAAAAAAGGAACATGCTTAGAGTGTATTACTAGGACTATGACATGTTGGGGCTGGAGAGATGACTCAGCAGTTAATAGAGCCTCCTACTTTTGCCAGTGGCCCAGGTTCAGGACCCAGCATCCACACTGGGCAGCTCCTCTGTAGCTCCACTTCTAGGGGATCTTATCCCCTCATCTATCCTGTAGGCACATGTAAGCATAGGGTATATATACACACACTCACACATACACATACACACATTAAATAAATAAACAAATGAACAAATAATTTTTTAAGACAAGAAAAGATTTCTAGAAGAGCAATCAACATTTAGAAACTTTACAGTGTGCTAGCTTCCCTTCTAAGGGTCTTTAAAATACATGAAGAGGCAGTTACTACTGTAATTCATTGAAAGGTAGAGAATTTAACTTTTTTTAAGACCACATGATGCATAAATAGACATGCTAAGATTTCACCCCAAGCAAGAACTTCTCTGCTAGCTCTTGGGACCATTGTTGACATGATGGCGACAGTATGGAGTGGTTTTAATGTGGTTTAATGTGGTTGTTACCCTCACAACAAGAAATCAACGACATCCTATCATTGACTCAATGTGAGTATTTAACATACACTTCAGGGTTTGGGGCAACCTAAAGGAACGTGCAATGCTCCAGGGCTAGTAATAGTAAAAACATCATACCCCCACCATGAGGACATGAAATGGGTCCTAAAATTTCAACAGTTACTAGGCAGAGTTTTCACTCCAGGAAGGCTGCCAAGCAGATGCTGCCAAACAAAACTGCTATAACTATGTGATGTGGGAGCCAAGGGAAGAAATACTACCTGCTCATTTCCTCTGCATTTACTCCTCTTCTGGTAACTTCTTAGTCAATTCATGTAGCTACAACAAAATCTCTGGAGCTGGGGTGCTGTATAATGAAAAGAAGTATCTTTCGATCCCAGTTATGAAGGTTTAGGAGCACGGCACTGGCTCTGCTCAGCTTGTTGAGGGTAGCATGAGAGATGGTATCCAAATGGGAATGGCACAAGTGGAAGAGAACACAAGGCAAGGAAGGAGAGCTTTGCATGGGAGCTTACAACTCACTCTTGTAGAACATTCTAGAGGGAATGCATTCCTCAGAGAAGAGCATCCATTCCTATTAGAAACCTAACCTCGTTCCAAACACTCCACCTCTTAAAGGTCCTCTTCTTTAAAAATTTATTTTAGTGTGTTTGTGTGTGTGTGTGTGTGTGTGTGTGTGTGCATGTGTATGTGCACACACATGCTCAGGTACACACATAAAGACCAGAGGACGGCCTCATTTTCTACCTTATCCTTTGAGGCAGGTTCTCTGCCTTGTCAGTGATCTGCCTATAACCCGCTTGGTTCTGGGGGTACAGGTATACACAAGCTGTCTGGTTTCTTATGTGGATGCTGGGGTCTGAACTGTGGTCCTCATGCTTGCCAATGCTCATACTCACTGAGTTGCCTCTCCAGTCCACACTGCATCTTTAACATTGTCACACCAGGCCCACAACTCCAAACATCTCTTCTACCACTTAAACCTGATCAGAAGCCAGAAAGTTCAGAGCTCTGTTGGAGTATATAAGGCTCTCCTCAGAGGATCTGGAGCTTGGAAAGAATAGTGACTATCAAACAGAGTGAGTTTTTCTACTTTTCTCTTTTCAAGATACTTTTCTCTTGAAATCAGAATTTTTGTACAAAACTGAAATTCAAAGATAAATTAGCATTATTCAGAGTGTGTTCTTTAAAAACCGTGTCTGCACTAAGTTAACAACCACATTGAAGACTAAAATATAGAAGTGATGGTTCTGGTTGGAAAGGATTCAGTACAGTTTTTTTTTGATGAACTCAGTTTAAATGATTTATCTACAGATATACTTTTCTAATACAGAACTGATCATTTATGTAAAGAAACCTGATAACACTCAAATTTTACTTTTCTGTTAGCTTTGGAGCAAATTTAGCTGAGCTGATCTTCTACTTAACCAAAATGTGCTCTCATAGACTGGACCCCATCCTTGATCGTGACATATCGAAACAAAAAGCTGAGATCTCAGTCAGCTTCTGATTTTATTTTACAGTCTTACATACCAGTATTTTATTTGTTAATGTTATTTGTGTGAATGACTTCTTTTTATTTAAACATAGACTTATTTTATAAGTAGAAGTCGTTTACTCTGTTCAGCTTAAAAATCTTGCTCACTTGCAGTGATGAGCCCCTGCCAGTGTAATATTGTTATCCAAAGACAGTTCTGCCCCAAGAAAGACTAAATTAGGTGTAGCAGGGCACGAAGGACTTAAGACAGTTGTGTGCTAAACCCCCCCCCCCCAACACACTTCATTTTCCTTCTGTAAAGGTTTCAACACATTAAGTTTAGCTAAGTCTAATGACAGAGCACCTCTGAGTCTATAGATGTGAATACTAAACCAAAGCTGCCTTTGGTTTCAGGCTCTTACTGACTCGGGGCTGTGGCTTCACTTTGTATTACAATGTAATGTAAAGCTGTGGTCTAACTTCACACAGTGATCGCAACTCAGGAAGCGATGTTATAGGCTACAGCAATCAAAAGCCAGTTTAATGCTAGAGATAAACTGGGTTAATCATAGATGTTTTCTGGAGTTTAAGCAATTGAATTGCTGCTTTGAATTACTGGTGTTATAGTTTGAATATGATGTGTTACCTTCATGAAGACTAGTGTGTTAATATCTTGGTCCCTTGGGGCTGAAGAGGTGGCTCAGCAGGTAGGAGCTCTTGATGCTCTTGAAAAGGACCCAGGTTCAGTTCCCAGCATCCACAACCATATGTAATTCCAGCTCCAGGGTATCCAGTGCCTCCTCTGGCTTTCACAGGTACCAGGCACACATGTGGCACACATACAAACATGCAAGCAAAAGCAAGTCCTCACACACATAAAATTAAATAAATTTATGAAGACTTGCTCCCAAGCTGGTAGAACCTAACTGGGGATTTACTGGAGACCTCAGGGGACCGAGGCTAGCAGAAGTGTCTGAGAGGCCATTGAGAGTGTGCTATCGGGGGGGGGGGGTTATCATCCTTTGCTCCCTCTCTCCCTCCCTTCTTACCTCCTTCCCTCCCCTCCTTCCTCCCTCCCTTCCCCCTCTTTCCCTCCTTGCTACACGCCATGAGGTAAGTAGTCTTTCCCGCATCTTGCTGCCATGAAAATCTGCTGGACCGTGGGCCTAGATTGATGAGCTAAGGACTGTGTGCTGCAGTCTCTGAAACTGTCAGTGAAGTAATCCTTAGCTCCACACTATTTTCTTAGGGATGAGAGAATAGGTAACAAAGATAGCGAGTAACAGAAGAGTAGGTTCATTGTTGTAACTAAACCTGGCCATGCACATCCTTAAGCCTTTAAAACGGTTTACAGGGGAAGTTTTGAAGATGTTTGAAGAACCAGGCTGGCGATGGTGCCAGACACAGTTAGACTTCCATGGATGATTGTGGCGGGAGCCCAGAAGAACAGAACCATGACAGGAATGTTGACAGCAGGCTGTGCTGTAGGGGGCAGACAAAAGCAAAGGCCTGAAAGAATATGCCCGCTCTTGATTTGGGCACAACCAAGTCAAGGACCCCATACCCTCAGGCTCTGACTGATGGTAAAGACTTCCTGAGGGACTGAGGAAGAGTGTTGACAGTCTGTCTAGAAAACATCCACCAGAGCTTTCTCTCTATCGGGTATTTATGGCCTGAAGACTGCACCGCCAGAAACTGCTCCTACTTGAGATTAGCTAAATTTGCCTGCTGATCCAGCTGCATACTGCAAACCCTGCTTCCTTGTTAATATATGTCAGGACTCTGAGCTAAAAACTCTGAAACCTTGAGGTAAAACCAATCTTGTCATAGCTACAAGAAACAAAACAACAGGCTAGTACAAAAGTAAGTGTTTTTTTTTGCATTGTTGAAATTTGCTGTTTGATATTGGAGTACATTCTTAATAAGTGCGACTAGGTCATACATCTTTAATGCATACTTCTTGCTTCATGGTTTTTTGATAATGACATTATGTGCTGTTTATTTTATGTTATGGAAATTATGTTAGAGAAAAAGAAAATTCAAGTGATTTTTAAAATTTGTAAGTTTATTGTATTTATTATTATTTGTGCGTGTGTGCGTGCATGCATGCATGTGTGTGTGAGTGTGTGTGTGTGTATGTGAATGTGTGAAGTGTATTTGTGGGCATTTATATGGAGATCAAAGAGCTTTGTGGAGTCAGTTCTCTCCTTCCAGCTTTATAGGTTCCGTGGACTGAACTCAGGAGCTTCAGCATGAAGGGCAAATGCCTTTCTTTACCCACTGAATCAGCTTGCTTGCCCCAGATTCCCTTCTTATCCAAATTCAAAATGTATTATAAAGCAATTAAGACAACTTGAGAAATCTAAAATATCGCCACACTGACATCCAAATGGGCTGCACCAGCTTGCACTCCCACGAGCAATCCAGGAGTGTTCTCTTTACCCCACAACCTCTCTAGCACAAGTTATCATCAATGTTTTTGTTCTTGGCCATTCTTACAGGTGTAAGATGGAATCTCAGAATTGTTTTGATTTGCATTTCTCTGATGGCTAAGGATACTGAGCATTTCCTTAAGTGTCTTTTAGCCATTTTAGATTCCTCTGTTGAGAGTTCTCTGTTTAGGTCAATACTCCATTTTCTTATTGGATTATTTGTTCTTTTGATGACCAATTTCTTGAGTTCTTTGCATATCTCTCTGATGTGGGGTTCGTGAAGATCTTTTCCCATTCTGTAGGCTGTTGTTTTGTCTTGTTGACCTTGTCCTTTGCTTTACAGAAGTTTTTCAGTTTCAGGAGGTCCCATTTATTAATTGTTTTTCTCAGTGTCTGTGCTACTGGGGTTATATTTAGGAAGTGGTCTCCTGTGCCAATGCATTCAAGTGTAATTTCCACTTTGTCTTCTATGAGGTTCAGTGTGGCTGGCTTTATGTTGAGGTCTTTGATCCATTTGGACTTGAAAAAATTAGGAAGCATACTTCCTCAAGACCCAGTAATACCACTTTTGGGTACATATCCAAGGATGCTCGATCGTGCCACAAAGACATGTGCTCAACTATTTTCATAGCAGCATTGTTTGTCATTCGCAGAACCTGGAAACAACCTAAATGCCTTTTGACCAAAGAATGGATAATGAAAATGTGATACATTTGCACAATGGAATACTACACAGCAGAAAAAAATGACATCTTGAATTTTGCAGGAAAATGGATGGAACTAGAAAACATCATTTTGAATATAAGGTAACCCAGACCCAGAAAGACAATTATTATATGTACTCACTCATAAGTGGTCTTTAAGCAAAGAAAACCAGCCTACAAACCACAATCCCAGAGAACTTTGACAACAATGAGGACTCTAAGAGAAATGTACATGGATCTAATCTACATGGGAAGTAGAAAAAGACAAGATCTCTTGAGTAAATTGGGAGCATGGGGACTTTGGGAGAGGGTTGAAGGGGAGGGGAGAGGCAGGGAGGGGAGCAGAAAAAATGTAGAGATCAATAAAAATCAATAAAAAAAAGACAACTTATAATATCAACAACACATTTGGTCCAAGAATTGCTAAGGAATGCATAGTGCACTGATGATTCAAGAAAATTCTCAAAGGAGACATAGCCTCAGTGGAGAGGAACAGAGGGCTGGCTGGTCAGGGCTAACAGTAACTATCTAAACAACCATAAAAGTTGCTCTTCTTTTTTTTTAAATATAATTTTTATTGGTCTTTGGAAATTTTATGTCATGCACCTCAGTCCCACTTATTTCCAAGTTCTTTTGCCCTCCAGCTTTGTAGCCTCATCCCCAAACAAAATAAAAAATAAAATGTAAGATTTAACAAATTAAAAAATGACATCTTGCCGACCCCTCTGGGCAATGATCCACTCCTCTGTAGATTGCAGCCGTCTCTCATACTTGTCACAGGAATGTAGGTCTTCTTACATCTCCATGAGAAACTGCTGAAGGACTCAATGTGAGCCATTCTACTCTCTGACATTTGGAATAAATTGAAAGAACAAAAACCCTTGATAAGTGGGTGTCTTATGAACTGGATCAAATGTTTAAAAAAGTTGCCTTAAACTGTCGCCATCATCTCTTATTCTACCCAACTATCTGGAACCGTTTCTTGACTGGCTTGTGACATGCAACTGAAAGTAGATTGTCTACAATAATCAGTTATGACTAGATTTTTGGTTAGGTGGGGAAAAAAGCCACACTGCACTCTCCAAAGCCACACTTGTCCCCAAAAAGGTCGTGGTCATTATTTAGTGGTTTGCCACTAATCTGATCCGTATAGCTTTCTGAATCCCTACGAAAACATTATCCTTGAGAAGACTATTTGGCAACTTGGTGGGACACTTCAGAAACGGTAAGGTTTGCCATTGTCATTGACCAATAGAAATGGCACCGTTCCATTCCATAACACCCAGTGGCATATCCCCAAACCGGTGCTTCTGAGGCTGAACATGCTGTTCCGTGAGGTTCTGCCTAATCCACCACATTTACCTGGCCTCTTGCCATCCTCCTTCCCTGTCGTCATGCATCCTGCCAACTTCTTGCAGAGAAAATGCTCTCAGTGCCAACAGGATGCACAAAATGCTTTCCAAGAGTTTGTCAAATCCTGAAGCACAAATTTTATACTACGGCAACAAACAAACTTCCTTCTCATTGGCAAAAATGTGCTGTTGGTTATGGTTCCCATTTTGATTAATAAAGATGTCTCTGAGCATAGTTAGAGTCACTTAAAATTCAAAGTCTGAAACTGTGATACCTTTTGCAATGTGGCTTTCTCCTCTGTTCATTCAAGATGCCACTTTATAAACTCTGAATTCATTTTCTAGTCCACTAGTCTGTAAATTGAGGAACTTTGGGGGGATTCTGTGAAACCATTATTTGTAAAATCTTATTGCTCTCAGGTCAATCTCTCTTGAGTTCTTTTTCTCGTATTTAACTACAGCAACCATTTATCTATACTGAATTTGTTTGTGGGTGTATGTGAATGAAGGTGTATGCATGTGTGTGCTCACATGCATGGGCACATGCATGTGTTTTTATGCATGCAGTTCACATGTATGTAGAGGCCAGAGATCAACACGGAATGTCATTCTTCAGAAGCTATTCACCTTGTATTTTTTGAGACAGTGTTTCTCTCTGGAACCCAGGGCTCACTGCTGATGAAGCTAGTAACCCCAAGGATACTCTTGTCCACACCTTCTCAGTGCTGGGATTACAAGAGCATGCCATTATATCTGGCTTTTTATGTGGGTTCCCAGGATGAAACTCTGGTCCTCATGTTCGCATAGTGTGATACTCAAGGTTGTTTTGCTTTTGTCAATGTCAACACAACACAAGTTAGAGTCATCTGAGAAGAGGGGACCTCAATTGAGAATACGCTTTCATCAGATAGCTGGTGGGTAAGCCCCTGGTGGCATTTTCTTGATTGATATCCTGTGGGTGGTGCCATTCCTGGACAGTAGTCCCAGGTTGTATCAAGTCAGCTGGACAAGTCATTCAGAACAAGCATTTTTCCATGGCCTCTGCTTCAGTTCCTGCATTCAGATCCTGCTGGAGTTCCTGCCCTGACTTGGCCTTCTTGATAGACTCTAACTGAAAGCTGAAACAACCCTTTATTTCCAAGTTGCTTCTGATCATGGTGTTTTATGACAGCAATGGAAACCTAACTGGATCACATAGCAAGCACTTTACCAACAAACTGCCTTGGTTTCTGAGAACATTGTTTCAAGTTTACTGCCTACTTGGATGATTCAAAACAAGATTGTCATGGGGCACAAGGAGCAGCAATCAAAATTCTGCCTAAGCACTTGTCAGCGAAGGGGGCTTCAGGTCTGTGTTTTGTTCCACCTGGCAGATTCACTTATAATGGTTTATGCACCTTCTTATATTTCATTTCACCCATACAGAGGCATAGATGCTTTATTTGTTCACTTTACAGATATTAAAATTGATTGATCTCCTGTGAATGGAAAGCTGATTTTTTTTCTAACTGTGATATTTTAACCTGTGCTTCTCAAGAAAAGTAAGGGAACCCAGAAGGGGGAAAATGCCTCTGGGATGGATACCTGGAAATGAGTGTGGACATTTAATAGCTGATATATATGTATATGTATATATGTGTGTGTGCTTAGAAATGCTACTGATGAGTAAGAACAACAGATGTCTAGGGATGCTCTGTTTATCTTGGCATGAGTCATTCATCCATATAGCAAGGACCAGTTGGGAAGCACTCACCCCAATTTTTTTAAGGGTGTGGCCATGACAGGTTGACTATGCTCTAGTGGATGGCCCCATAGTCATGAGAATATGGGTATATCGAACCCTGAATTTTTAAAAGAAGAAGAGGAGGAGGATTGGGAGTGGGAGAAGATCTGGGAGAAAGTAAGGGGAGGAGTAGGGAATGAAGGTGATTAAAATACAATGTACACATGTATGAAATTATCAAAGAGTAATGTGCTATATTAAAAAAGAAACACTAATCCATACCACACCAAAATAAAGTTGAGGAACATGGGAATTGTTTATAATTTGGAAGTAAAGGTAAGAATATTCTTGTATTTATAATTTTGTAAATTTTGTCCAGTACCATTTGTGAAATTGATGAAGGTACCACATTTGCATATAAGAATTCTTATGGCTATTGATGGCGTGGAAGGTCAGGAAAAATGGCTAGACTCTAAAGTGAGTAAGGAGTTACTTAGTGATAAGGTTTATTAGATTCTAGAAGCCCCCTTTTGCATTCTACTTAAAAATAGTCTAAAAATTATGTGGAATTCCAGTATTTATTAGGATTTCAGGCAATACTTTCTAAGCAGCGGGCCAGCTTTTGAGGGATGATTCTGGGAAGCTGCCTCGTTACATTCACCTCTCTCGAAGTGGGTGAGTTATAGCCCAGCTCTCCATGGGCTTGCCTGTTTTTGTTAGACTATGCAAATTGGCGAGAGGAACAGGGGCTCGTTTTTCTGATCAGACAGAGGCAGGAAGAAGCATTTCCTTGGAAATTCCTGCTTTCTGACCCTTCCTAGATCCTGTCCAGACACGCAAAAGTTCTCCGCCAAAGAGCCCTTCGATTTATATCAGGGGCTTCCTTGGGGTCGTTGTGGGAGAGCCGAGCAAGAACTGCAGTGCAAATGAAGAAAGCAGAACATGCGGACTCTGGGTAGTCTGAGTCTAGGACACCGAAGCCTAAGTCAGCTCTAGTTGTATCTGCTGTTCATTGGCCATGTGACCTTGAAGAGGTCACTGAGTCTCTGTAAGCATCAGCTTCTCCATAGAACAGAGCATAGTAGTAGTGTACTCACATCAGAGTTGAGATGATTAGAGTAACATCACTGACCTATAGCACGCCGTCAGTAAATGAAAAGCATTTTATCCACGTCTGACCATATGCTATGTCCTCAGATCCACCCCTCCCCCACAATACCCTGGATAGAACTTTACTTTCTGCACTGAGGTACAATTTCGACATCTTCCTAGAAGCAGTAAAATGCCCACCAGGCTCACTGCCTGGGCTGTTGCTCTCTCTCCTGACTTCTGAGGCAGGCACCTCGTGGCTCTACTGCCCCTGGCTTCTAGTTTGCACTGTAATACAGACCTCATTTAAATCCCCGTCTGTCAAGCTGCAGAAGAGGCCCAGGAGAGAGTGTTCTACTCCAAATACAATGACTTTATTCTCTACTCTCCTAAGGCCCTGGAAGGGAGAGGGCCAGTCTCATGGGAAGCTCTTGGGAGACCTTGGTCATCCTGGCCTACCATTAGGGCTGCCACACTTTGTTCTTTGCTTCCATGAAGAAATTACATCCCTTGCAGTGGTAGTATCCTGTGACAATGGGCTGTAAACACTAGGGGCAAAAAAGAAAAATGATAAAATGTTGGACTCTAACATGGCTGAGTGACTAAGTGTGGCTTTAGGCTGCCAACCTCATGTTTGCTATTTTGTGAGGTAAAAACACATCTTTGTTTTTTTTAGCCACCAAAAGTCAAAATATCTACCATTTCCAGCTACAGGCATTTCTGGCTATAGAAAATTAAAACTCCACATCTTAGATACTCATTTGCTAACAAATCTCTCTCTCTCTCTCTCTCTCTCTCTCTCTCTCTCTCTCTCTCTCTCTCTCTCACACACACACACACACACACACACACACACACACGTCCATTACATATATTTGGGTAGATTACCACATGTGTCTAAATACTTGAGGACTGTCCTTAGAAAGGTCTAGGTTTCCTTCTCAGGACATATGGCCTACCAGAGAGGCTCGCTTCAACAAAGGAAACTGGATGGAAGTGCTTGCTACGTGGCTCCTTAAAGGCACTGTCCCCTCCCTTTCTGTTTGTTTTTTTGTTTTTTGTTTTTTTGAGACAGGGTTTATCTGTAGCTTTGGAGCTTATCCTGGAACTAGCTCTTGTAGACCAGGCTGGCTTCGAACTCACAGAGATCCGCCTGCCTCTGCCTCCCAAGTGCTGGGATTAAAGGCGTGTGCCATCACCGCCTGGCCCCCTCCCTTTCTGTCAAGAGACTGGTGCTTTTTATGGTATTTAAGATAGTCCATACTTTTTTTGAAAATCTCTCTCCCTACTAAAAATCTAACAGGCAATTTCTTTATATATATATATTTAGAAAAGGAAAAAAAAGTTTCCCCCTCCTCCCAGCCTCCCATTTCCCTCCCCCTCCTCCTGCCCTTCTCCCCCTCCCCCCACTCCTCTCCCCCTCCCTCTCCAGTCCAAAGAGCAGTCAGGGTTCCCTGCCCTGTGGAAAGTCCAAGGTCCACCCCCTCCGTCCATGTCATCTTACACCTGTCAGAATGGCTAAAATCAAAAACACCAATGACAGCCTTTGCTGGAGAGGCTGTGGAGGAAGGGGTACCCTCATCCATTGCTGGTGGGAATGCAATCTTGTACAACCACTTTGGAAATCAGTGTTTCGGTTTCTCAGGAAATTCGGGATCAACCTACCCCTGGACCCAGCAATACCACTCTTGGGAATATACCCAAGAGATGCCCGATCATATGACAAACGCATTTGTTCAACTATGTTCATAGCAGTATTATTTGTAATAGCCAGAACCTGGAAACAACCTAGATGTCCTTCAATGGAAGAATGGATGAAGAAAGTGTGGAATATATACACATTAGAGTACTACGCTGCGGTAAAAAACAATGACTTCTCGAATTTTGCATGCAAATGGATGGAAATAGAAAACACTATCCTGAGTGAGGTAACCCAGACCCAAAAAGATGAACATGGGATGTAGTCACTCATAATTGGTTTCTAGCCATAAATAAGGGTCACGGAGTCTACAATTGGTGAACCTAAAGAAGCTAAATAAGAAGGTGAACCCAAGGAAAAACATATAGTTATCCTCTTGCCTATGGGAACTAACAGGCAATTTCAATGCTCTTATTTTGATTTGGGCTTTGAGTCAAAACTCCATCAAGCTGGGTATGAATTAACTCCGAACTCAACAGATTCTGTTTCCTCATCTGTCCAGATAGCTCTGACTGCAGGAATGGGCTACAGTGCTGGCCAAATAGCCAGAACTGCAAGAACAGGGCTAGATGTATGAGTTCTTCTTGATAATTGCTTCATATCCCATTGTTTAGCAATACTGACTGCACATACACGTGGGTGGTACTTGCGTTCTTATTGCTGTTTGTGTGAACGCACAAAGCCATCCTTAAAAAAGTACCTAGCACCATGTCTGTTGTTCTGTAAGATACTATTTTTTTTAATTCAGGAAAAATAAAATACTGATAAAGTAACAGAGGCCGAGATGCAAGAGGGGGCCTGGAAATATGTCAACAACATGGGTTATCCCTGCTTCCATGCTCGTTTCCGGAACTAATCACTGGCAGTTTCTCTGTACGTTCTTGTTACATCCTATGTCTAATTCTACCTCACTGACATTAATGAGAGGACTCAAGGGGAACATGTGCTTAAAGGAGACTATTTCTGTCATGTCATTAATTAATTTATTCATATCTTTATTCAATACAATTTTTTTACTGAATGATTGTCTATTATGTCTCAGGTTATGTTCTAGGCCCAGTGAATACAGGAGTCAAGATCTCTACCTGTATGGTTTAGGTTTTGTCAGTGGGATACAAATCAGTTACCTCGGAAGGGAGCCTCAACAGAGGAATTGCCTCCATCAGACTGACACATGGGCAAGCCTGTGGGCCATTTGCTTGACTGGTGATTGATGTGGGAGGCCCAGAACACAGTGGGCAGATCCATGCCTGAGAAGGCAGTCTTGTATAAGAAAACAAGCTGAGTCTGGCAGTGGGGACTCATGCCTTTAATCCCAGTGCTTAGGAGGCAGAGGCAGGCAGATCTTTGTGAGTTTGAGGCCAGCCTGTCTATGGAGCTAGTTCTAGAACAGCCAGATCTATCTATCTATCTATCTATCTATCTATCTATCTATCTATCTATCTATCTATCTATCTATCTATCTATCGAAAACTGAGAATAGCCATGGGGAACAAACCAGTAAGTAGCTTTCCTCCATGGCCTCTGTTTCAGTTTCTGCCTCTAGATTCCTGTCTTGTCTTTCCTTGCTGATGTAAGTCAAATAGATCCTTTCCTCCCCAAGTCGCTTTTGGTCAGCATTTATCACAGCAACAGAGAAAAACACTAAGTGCCTTCTGGAGCTATAAGGTACATTCTGATGAGAATGGAGAGAAAATGGAAGCAAAGTGGATGTAGGGGAAGGGAAAGCGGGGGAGGGGCAGGGAATAAAAATGGAAGTAGATCCCATTGGAAGCTATTTTAATTCTCTAGACAAGGGAAGGTGGTTCTGCTGAAGATAGAGAAAAATAGCTGTACTGGAAGTACATTTAGAAGGTAGATCTGCTGAATGTGTTGGCAGACTGCTCCAGTGTTAGCCCTCCTTGATGAAAGACCCTGTGACTGGGTGTGGCCATCTTGACTCAAGCACATACCAATAATCTATGGCTAGCTGCTAAGTGTTTGTGCTACAATTTCTAAATCGGTAATGCATCTCAATAGTTTGAATGAATGAATTAATGTCTATGAAGATCGTAGCACAATGCCCATCCCCTCAGGCAGTATTCAATATGTCTACCTGTTATTATTGATCCCACTGTGAAGCTAGGAAATTTGTGAGCAGAAATGTTTGCACGCAAACCCCTTGATTTACAGCAGGCCGTGGAAAGAGTGAAGAGGTAATGGCAGGTGGTTGGCGAAGACTGTCTCTCGGAGGAAGAACGCTTGATTTGCCCCTGTGCTGAATGAGGGGGGGGGGGCACATGCTTCTTCCACGCTTGTAAGTCCATGCAGGATGTAACAGCCTGTTCATAAAGAAACCTAATGCAGTTTTTTTTCCTTTGGTAATTTCCCCTCAGATCCCCTTCTTTATTCTTGCACATTATTCATCTGTAATATAAAAGAGATAATATGGAAATTAGAGCACTAATTTCAGTCGTCGGGGGAATCAGGCCACAGTGTAGGGATTAAGAGACGAAAGGACCAAAGGGAAGACAGAAGCACCTTCCAGCCAGGTTGCTTTGGTCCTGTGGGGTTTTGTGAACAATTTTCAGAGGGTTGAATGGAAAATACCCCCTTTGCTGGGATACTTCTGCATGTGGTATCATTTAGTGGCATGCACAATACTTGTGGTTCCACACAAAAATTTCTTTACTAGTGGGCTGAGGTATGTTGAAGGCAAGCTCCACTCAACAGCCACTTTGCCATTGTCTTTGCATCAGTGAATAGGAAAACCTGTCATTAACTAGGCAGTGATTATAAACTGCAGACTAAGCCAAATCCCAATATGTCTTACCTGTGCTTGCCGTTACCCAGTGTCGATATTCTTATTTCAGAGAAGCAAAAACTGAGCCCAAAATAGACAAGCTACTGGCTCACAGTAATCACAGTAAACGATACATCTTGGGGCTTGAACTTGGAAAATCCATCATTAAATGTTGTGGTTAACCATCGTCTGCTAATACCAATGTCTGTCAAATATCTTATGGAATTTTTATGCTACATGTGTGCCTGTGTGAAATATAAACCCATAAAACTAAAACAGAAATAGGTTATTTTAAAGGAGCAGAGGCAAACAGATTGGCATATTATAATTCAGGTGGAATTGGATGCCTCCTTCAGTAATTCAATTTTAGAATCACTATTGTGGATTGCTCACCATGTGGTATAATTCAAAAAGTGCATAAAACTCCCTTCTTTTTTTTTCCGAAGTTAAAAATGACCTGTCCTGCCACGTAAAGATAAGTAAAAAGAAACAAAACAGCAGCGTTTGATTCATGCACAGCTTGGCTCTCTCTTCGCATGACTGTTCTAACCATTTCAGGCCACGGACCTTGTGGATTGGACATTTTGTTTGTTCAGTCTGAAGTACAGGATCAGGAGGATATATAGACAGCCTCCCCCCACAGCCTCATCCTGAAGAAAAGTGAAACAGCATTGTCTTTCACAAATGCACACCCTTCATAAGAGACACAGTGGAGTCGGCCGCCGCCCTGAGCAATGGAGATATAAGTGATCCGATGTGGGAATTGTTGACAAGTGTGACGTGCACACCGGGCGTGACGACAATATGATAAAGTAAGCAAAGAGTGCACCCTATCTCACCATTTTTATGGATCACGTTTTAATGACACATAATGCTTCACAAAGAGTGGATTAAATAATGCAGAGTACGAAATTCAATTTCACTAGTTTCTTTTCCATTTCTAATGCGGTTCTGAAAATGCTTGAAACCGTACACGCAGTTCATGCTATTTTTCTTCTGGGTGGCCCTGCCCTGGAGTTGCATATCGGCTTTATGTATTTTCAATCCCGTGTTGGAGATTAATGGGAGAAGGAGCCACGCTGTCAAATACACAGAAGCATAAAACGCTGCAGCTCTTATTCAGTGGAGGGAAGTAATGTCAGGCCTTTGCCACTGCCTAGGGTGAAGTTCCACAAAGCCAAATATTTTCTTGACAATGCCTTTGAATTACACGAGGTGTCCTAGCCTTACAGTCAAGTACTTGTGATCATAAATATTGAATAACCACATGGGCCGGAGTACTGCACTTCTGTCTGTCACTGAAGGTGCTCCAGCCCTGCCTTGTACTACAAGCTCTGATTGTCATTTACCTGAATTGGTGCAGGCAAAACTGCATCATTCCCCCCATAGTCTCAGTTTCCTGTCAGCCAGCACCCCAGGACTTAGACATGGTCTTCCCATGGGGCCACTTCAGCACCTTGCAAGCTGAAGTTCAGGAGAGTCAGCCCTGGTGGGGCCATCTTGATTCACTGAAGGCCAAACACCAGAAATAAATGCTTCATATTTTTTTGGTTGAGACACACAGTTCCGTGGCACACCTCCCAGCCTGCTCAGAAGGGCCTGGCAGGATTCAGCTGATGCCTTCAGAAGCAGCCAGCTTCCTAGAACATAGTAGCAGCCTTTCCCTCTTCCCTTTGTGTTCCTGGCCCTGCTCCCTGGCTCAGGTCCCCCAAAAAATTACCTGCAAGAAACCTTTGTGTAAGGCTTTGCTATGGAGGGAGCTGGAGCAAGGCGCTTTTAGAAAGGGAACCCTGGCAAACAGGACCTTGATCTATGTAAGTCGGCAATGAGGAAGCTCATTTAAAGTGTTGTAGGAATTAGAGATTTAGAGATAACATATAACATATAGAGATCCTAGCAGAAACCATAGGACTCTCCATCATTATCATCTCCTTTAGTGTCCGTAAGATAACATTTCACAATGGTTTTGGTTTTGTGTTTTAGAGGAGAGGGCTTTGGAGAAGTTCTTTCACCTGAGTCTTGGGAAAAGCAATGGTTTTCAGAAGTTTCTTCTGATGTTTTCTACCATTCTAGGGTATCCCGGAATAGAAGAAATAAGATTCTGTAAGGGTGCGCCTTGGAAAAATGTATCCATTTTGGAAAGGAAATTGGCCAGAGGATGGCTTCCTGGAAGCCAGGCTTCTCGTCCGGGATCTATCACTTCAGCTCCATCTTTGATACATGAAGACAGTGAGAAATACACAGGTGGTGTTTCACACACATAGTGCATTTAGACAAAAAGGCAAGAGGTTTTTCTGCTGACGCTGATACTTTTAAGTATCAAGAAATTAATGTGATTTACCATATGAATACTAAATAAAAGCGAAAGTGCCAGGTACTTCGTTTACAAGAACTTGCACTTTCCCAAGCACTGACTAGGAAATTATTCTCAGTCAGTGCCAGGGAAGCTCAGGTGATTTTGGGGTTCCTATTTCTTCTTCTTATTGAGTTTATGAAGGGGCTGAAGAGGAGTCAGCTACTGTTTATCACAAGGTCACTGGGGTCAGGAATGAAGAGGCTGTTTGGTCCTAGACCAGCATTTTTCTGGGCCATTGACTTTGGAAAAATACCTCAGCATCTACGGTATCGGAATTTTCTGTTCTCAGTTACCTGTTTGCTCTTGAGATATCCTGCATCCTTCTAATCTTGACAACACCACCTCTTTCTCTGGGTCCTCTAAGTATCCTATTTTCTTTCATTTTCTTTCTTAGCTACGTGAGAACAAAATATTTGGTTGTTCCCTATATAGACTATGCATTCTGTCAAGTATCAGCCATCACACATGCCCATGTCCTACACCCAGAATCTATTGCTGTGCTGTGTTTTGTGACAAACTGGGATTAAGATAGTAGAGAGAATGAAGGCTGTTGTTTGTCTGAAGAACCTAAATGTGAAAAACAGTGCTTTGTCAGAGTGATTCAAATGTAAGAGAAACTTCTCTTCCTGTTCTTAGCTTTAAAGAAGAAGAATGAACTACAAGGAATATGGATAATCAACAAAAGGTGGAAATTCCATAGCCATAAATCCCCTCAGGGATCGTCCCTGAAGTCATGCAGCGCCACACAATCCTTATCCACCTGAGACGCACCTTGGACTTCAGTCCTCCATGAGTTTACAAGAATAACCTTGTGATAGTCACTCATTGTGTGATAATGTATTATAGCTGCAGCAGGCAACACCACACTAAGATGCTTCTCTTCTACTGCTTTTGCCCCAGGATGACTGAGTTTTTCCATCCGTGTTGTGGGTTTGCCTAACTCTACCCGAGAGAGAAGAGTGTGGATCTCTGCTCTCTGATCAGACAACCTGTTGGGAGATATTTCTCCTTGACAGGATCACCCTACCAAAACATGTGTTTTGTGTACTTCCTCTTATTTTATGTTCTTCTAACCCTTTGTCAAATAAACAGCTCTGGTGATTACATGTTCTTTCAAACACACTAGCCTTGACACTGTGGTGGCAAAGAGCCGGACTCCAATTTTCCTTTTCTAGATAAGGAAGTCAAGGAATTAGTAGCTGCTGGAAGATGTATCTAGAAATTTGAAAACAAAGTAAAATAAAATTCTATCAGTCAACAAGTAAACTCTACTATCTTATTACAATACTAACTTGTGAGTCTTTAAAATGCAGTTGCATTGAATTGAAGGGTTCTCTTGTTTCTCTAGCCTGTCTGGGGTTCCTTCACCAAGCGTGAATACTCCCATGTGCATGCAGTCAGAAGTGAAGCCAGAGGCAGGGCAGGTGTGAGGCAGAACAAAGAAAGCAGGAGGCAAGAGACACCAGAAAGACAAGTATTAACCATGACTTTGATAGGGAGGCCCATCAGCCAGTGAGGACCTGAGAAGCCGGGCATTCACGCCTGTGGAAGCAGAGCCTAGTCAGTCCCTGTGAGAATAGCAGGCTTCTCCAGGTCTATCCCAGGAAGAGTGGTCTCTTCTATCTCCCACGTCTCAGGAATAACTTGTTTCTCAGCTTTTGGTCCATTTTCTTGCTTGTCTTTATTTCTTTTCCATAGAGTTCTCATCCTCCCCCCCCCCCATCAATTAAGATTTTTCCAGAATCCCATAACAGTTTAAACATCCAGCAAATACATTATTCTAATTTAATTTATATTGCCATGGTAAAATACTCTGACAGAAAGCAACTTGGGGAATAAAGGGTTTATTTGGCTTACAGTTCCAGTTATGATTCATTATTTTAGGGAAATCAAGGCAGGAGCTGAAACCATGACTTTCATAATCAAGAGGAGAGAGGGACAAGTCACGGATCCTTGCTTGCTCTCAGCTAGCTTTCCCTTCACCCTTGCCTAGGGAAGGGTGCTATTTGCTATGGGTCTTCAGTTACAACAATACTCCACAGACACACCCAAAGGCTAGTCTGAGCTAGACAAAGCCTCCTTAGGGTCTCTTCCATGGTGATCAAGGTCATGTCAAGTTGACAGCTTAAACTAATCAGCTCATACACTGTTTCAGTCCCTCTTAGGTCTCAAGTATAGCTATAGGCCATGGGGATGAGATCTATGCTAATTTACCAAAGCAAATGAAAGGGTTTTTTTTTAATTTTTCTATATCACACATAAAGGGCATAAATAACATAACCTATAAAATCAGATATAAAGCTATTTATCTCATCATTTTCCTACATTTGAGGAAATGATCACTATTAATAAAAAATTTGCAAATCACTGATGTGACTTAGGATGTGAATTGACTATATAACGGTAATTTCATAAAAAAATTCCAACCAGCAATTGTCTGATACTGTCATCATCCCTCTAGGTTTGCAGCTAAATGAAACCATTCCTCAAAGAAGCTAAGAGCTTTGACCCAAGTCATCTGAAGCTGAGGCTTGAACCCTCGGCTCTCAGCACCAAATCTGACAATATTCTAACATACCACCCCACCATATCCTGTACATCTTTACTATACCAGTGTGAACTCATTAGGTATTATAGTTTATGTTTTTGTTTTATAAGCTGTTAAACTCTTGAAGCACCTCCAGTAGCTATCATGTGCTGTATTATCGGCAGGTTTTCTATAGACTGGCACATTAGAATTAGCTTGAAGGTGGAAGAACTCACCTTCTGTGTGTAAGTGGAAAATCTTCCAGAATAAAGAGTCTGGATTATATAACCTGTGTCAGAGAGTAAATTCCAAGCCTATCATGAAACAAAAACATAGATGCCAATAGTAAGACTAGGCAGACACAAAAGACAAAACAAAAACCCAAACTACTTGCAATTAGAGCATCTACCATTCTGTAACTTCAGACTTCTTCACTAATCTTGTTAGAGAAAAGAGCACTTTTAGAGAAAAAAAAATCCATTGTGTTGAAAACTCTTGTTTATTGTTGATCATTATTTTCATAGTATAAAATAGTTTAACGGTTTTGTTTAGCTTTAATTTTATTCTAAGATCATAATTTGGATAATCATAGACATTCCCTCAAGTCTGCGTCTAGTGTTTCCCTGGAGAAAATGCTCCTGGGAGAACTTTACCTTGGCATCATAGTGTGAAATTTAATGGGAGACAGAAACTCAGGAATGAAAGAATCCACATGGAAGGTAATTTAATGTCATCAAAGTGAGGAGGGGGTGGTGGTGAAAATGGGTCACGAAGATAGGCTATGGACATAAAATAATTATTCTGAGGAAGAATAGCCAAGTGGAGGGAAAATGTGAAATTTAGGAGTATTGGAAAATTGTGGGGCCAAATAACCAGAAGAGGGGATAGGAGTGAATGTCACGTAGACTCTGTTCGTCTTGAGACTGAAGTGAAGGAGGGATCATTATGAGGAAAAGCCTTTTAAGGGGTGGATGAGAGAAAGTGAGGCACAGGAGAAAGCACAGTGGATGGCTTAGGAAAGTTGGGGAAGCCAGGTTTTAAATAGACCTTTCCTTGGAGGGTACGGTGTGAAGTATGCATGGATAGGCCTGCAGGCCTAGATAACAAGGTCATCTTCTGTAAAGGTGATGGAGCATGTGCCCTTCAAGCAAAACTCACCCAGAGACTAGAGAGGGCAAAGACTGGGCTAGAGAACCAGTTCAAAGTTGTCTTTAAAAGATAAGGAACGCATGAAGTAAATATGATGTATAAAACAAAATGAAAATTGGAGCCTTATGAAAGAAATTTTTTTGAATAAAATCATCAAAGTTAGCTTTTCTCTCCTTGTCTAGTGAAGGAGGTTACAGTAGCCTCTCCTCCATCAGTGGCCATAATCTTGAGAGAAATTCCAGCCAGAAGCTCCGGTTACCATAGGTTTTGTAGGGAGGGAATCAATGACATCTACCCAGTGGCTCAGGGAAGGCCCCCTCCTCAGGGTCTCTGGTCAGAAGAGCTTGCCTCAGGAGCCCCGAGAAACCTAGACTAAGCTCAGGAAATTGTTATGAGGTAGAATAAAAGGGGCTTAGATGAATTAAAAGAGAAAAATCACGTTATTTAAATTTTTTAAAATAGACTTTTATAGTGAGAGGCAGAGTTAGAACATGCTTGATGCAAACTATATTCTTGTTTGAAAACCTCCTTATAACACAGTGTGATATACAACACATAAACACAAAAAAGTCTATAAAATAAATTTCCCCTCCCCAATTTAGTAAACCTCTTTAGAAGTAAATTTTTATTTTTTCAAAGTTAGATGCATGGTTTCCGTGTGGCCTAGCAAATCCTCTCAAGAAAGTAGAGAATTCTGTTCAGATTGATATTTACTTGCTCATGTTGATAGCCGTGTTAATTATTGCAGTCAAAAAAGTGGAAGCCACTTAAATGCTGATAAATTAATACATAAAATTGATAAATATCTACCTTTTCACTTAAAGAAGCCTCATATTTCCCTTTGACACAAACAAATTGACATTGTTATTACTCTTGTACTTTGTGGTCTTATTAATCAAAATGAGGGTTACCCAACAACAAACTTTAAATATTATGATGGTTGAAGCAATGACCTAGCTAAGTAAGGGATTAATATACTCTGTGGCTATGCTGGACGAAAGGGTGATTCCTGTACCAATTGGGTGGGAAGGGAAAAAATGAGAGTTTGATGTGTTACTCAGGATGGCCAACAATTAAAATCTCAGGAATTCATTTTTTCTCTGGAATTTTCCACTTAAGACTGTTGGGCCAGGGCCGTCAGGAATGAGATGATGCCATTTGGTGGGAGCAGGGATGCTGTCAGAGGACAGTCTTATGAAGGCAGTTTTCGGCCCTCTATTATGTCCCCTTCTTTCTCTTGGGGTGATGCAGACAGAGGTCCATCCCAGATGTCGCTGTTCTGGAGTTTTTTATTCTAGTTCTAAACCAGTGGTTGTTCAAGTTAGTTTTGATCAATTTGACACAAATTAGAGACACCCAGGAAGAGGGGAGCTTCAGTGAGGAATTGTCCTCATCATATTAGCCTGTGGACATGTCTGTAGGGACATTTGCTTAGCTAATTGATGGAGGAGGGCCCAGCCCACTGTGGTGGTCCCATCTCCAGGCAGGTGGTCCTGAATTGTATAAAAATGGTAGTTTACTGTGAGCCTGGACCAAGCCAATATGTGACATTCCTCCAATGGTCTTCCTTTCCGTTCCTGCAGCTAGGTTCTTGGCTTGAGCCCCCTGTTCTGGCTTTCCTCGATGATGGACTGTAATCTGTAAAGTGAAAAAAATTCTTCCGTCCTCAAATTGCATTTGGTCAGTGTTTCAGTACAGCACCAGAATCAAACAAGCACAACGAGCCAAGTGCGTCTCTGTTCTTCCTCCATTGCCCCGTCCCATTCTGTTGCAGAGGCAAAAATAGACCAAGACAGACCACTTCTCTCCCCTTGATGCAACATGTTCGTGGAGAGCTGCCTGGAATGCTCCTCTGTCTATACAACACAGTCCTTACTTTTCAGGAAAATAAGACCTACCGGGAAATACAACAACCACAAAGCCAACTTGGTCCAGGCCTCCCACCAGACTCAGATTCTGTTTCTGAAATTTAGTGTTTCAAGAGGCTTTCTATAGCTACTATACTATAAAGCACAAGAGGATTGGGTTTAGATTTATTTATTTTATGTTTATGAGTGTTTTGGCTGCATGTATGTATGTGCACCATGTATGTATATATATGTCCAGTGCCCACGGAGTTCAGAAGAGGGCATCAGATCCCCCTGGAACTTGTGTTATGGATATGAGCTGTGGATACTGGGAATCAAAGTCAGTTCCTCTACAAGATCAGCAAATTTACTTAACCATTGAGCCATCTCAAGTCCTTATGTGTTTCAAAGCTTACTTGAAATAATAATGCCATTATCTGGGAAAAAATAACTTTACCATAGTGACAATGAGATGGGCCCTTTGCCTGTACCATAAAGGACTCTGTCACTTTATACAATGAAGAGTTCAATGCCTTCTTTTATTTTTAATACAATGAACAAAAAGAGAAAAGTAATTTCTCCTTAAGGATACTTCCCTAATTGATGAGGACCAATTTCCCCTTTAATGTATCATTATCTCGTACCCCTTTTCAGTCAATTCTGTGTGGTGTCCGTTAGCCCAATACCAACTATTTAATCCAGACTTACAGCAACACTAGATTTCTGTGGATGATCACAGCATGAATATGCTCCTAGATGGTATGCTGCTATGACATCCCATGAAGACGCCCATGATCTTGCCTTTTGTCATGATGTCATATAGTAACTATGGTAGCTTAAATGAGTATGTCTCTCATAGGATCCCATATTTAAGTACTTAGTCCCTGGTTGGTGGTGCTGTTTGGGGAAGGTTGGGAGGTGCAGACTTGCTGGAGGAAGTGTGTCGCTGGGGATGGCTTTTCAGAGGTAAAACCTTCCCACCACTCTTTTTGCTTCATGCTTCCGGTAAAGGATGTGAGCCCTCAGTTTCCTGCTCCAGGTACCACGCATGCCCCTTTGTTGCCACACTTCCTGGCCATAACGAGCTCCCATCTCTCTGGAACCATAAACTCCAAAGTCTTTCTTTGGTGAGTTCTTAAGGTCACAGTGTTGTATTACAGCAATAGAGAAGTAACTAAAATAGTATCCAAGTGGTCTTTCATCAAGCTGTCTTTCTTAGCCGTTTCCCTCCAGTTCTAGATAGACATAGATATCAATCAAGGGTCTGCAGTTTGTCATTTAAAAACTTTCCTTGCCCCAAATGTGAGATACTAGAGAAAGAAGCTGATCAAAAGAATTTTACATGTGCCAAGTTTGTTGTTGTAGAAGGAGTACGAACTCTGGACCCTGGACACAGAGGTCTTGGAGTTCTCTATCACTTCAATTCATGAAGAACTAGAATTGTTGTTTACTTCTCTCTGCTCATCAGTAATGTGGGTTTGTTAAAGTGGTTTTTAACCTTATAGGTTAACTGTGAGGCCAGACAATCAAATGTGGCAAATAGTTACCACACTACCTAGCATGGAGTGGGTGCCTAATAAATGCTACTTTGTTGATGTTATTGCTGCCATCTCTAATTTATATTGAGGAGCCAATTAGGGAAGTTAAGATAAAAACAACTCTTGAATTTATTCATTTGAGTCTTGAGATTAGGTAGACCTATTATATCGCTGGGACATATATAAATACAAAGTCACATTAAAATGTCTCATGCAGGGAAAAATAAGTGGTCTCCTAATTTGATCTAATTTGATTTTGCTCATTTATTTTTCTGAAAAGTATTAAATCACAGTCAGATCCTTAGAGCTGAAGGTTTATGCTTAAACCCTGGATTGTGTAGAGAGAGAAAGTACAATACCTTGTCCACACTCTTAAACCCCTCATTATAAAGACATGCATACAATTATCTGGACTTCAACTCAGAGATAAAATAATCCATCTTATTATTGAACTTTAAAACTCCTAAGAATAATGAAAGGAAACAAAACCTGTGTAATAATATACATTATTTTGGCACACTTGTACAAGTGACTTTATGGAGTTGTGAGATACTTGGGCTTAAAAACAGAGCCATCCTGACTGCCACAGCTGCCGATCGTGATTGGTGCGGGAGGTTGAAATGCATTATTGATGTTATTTTCTAGAATGGTGAATTACTCTTGACAGAGCTCCAAATAGCTTAAGGTACACACTTAACTTGATTCACACAATAATCGCATCCCTAAAAAATCCGGTATGTGTGAAAACTGTCCAAAGCATTTTGTATTACATTGCGTTAGGAATTAGGCTCTATGCCAAGGCAGCTATAAACAGACTTTTTTTTGACACTGTGTGGAGAGATGTTCCCAACTCATCCACACTTGAACTTGAGGAACTTTCTCATTGTGCAGGATTGTAAAACATTAAGTCCTCCATCATTTCTAGGTCAGTAGTGCCTATTAGTCATTGTAACAAGAAATTTCCCCATCCAATTTTTAAACCATCCCCTAGGACCTTGGGGGTGGTCCCACTCACACAGAGAACACTGCTCTGATTATACCAAGTACTTAGAATTCTCTGTGCAGCCGGCTTTGGTTAAGGTTCATTTCTCTATGCAGGTTGCCTTATCTCTGCTTGTTCTTTTCTCTGCTAGTCTCTACTCTTCATTAGTGATACACCTCAGGTGTCTGTCATCCAGAGATCCATCTGTTGCCATGAAACTCTATGTAGGGCTACATGGCTTTGACTATATTAACACTTCTCAACATTATTTTAAGAACTCTGGGGGACATCTTTGTATTTACTGACTTTGATCTCATAAAATTTATCTCTTTACCCTTGATGCCCCATACAGGATTGTCATGTAGAAAAGACAGATAGATAGGTATGTAGTTAGGTATGTAAAAAGAGGGAGGGAGGGAGGGAGGGAAGGAGAGAGAGAAGAGAGAGAGAGAGAGAGAGAGAGAGAGAGAGAGAGAGAGAGAGAGAGAGAGAGATTGTTAGGTAGATATAAGTGGAGACTGCTTGCTCATTTTCCTAGCTGCCCTGACCTGAGTAATCACACAGTAACTAAATTAATCATAACACTGGCCACTGACTTAGACATATTCTTAGATAGCTCTTACATCGTAAATCAACTTATTTCTATTCATCTGTGTATCGCCACGAGGCTGTGAATTACTGGTAAGGTTCTGGGGCCATCTTTCTCCTTTGGCAGCTACATGGCATCTTTCTGACTCTGCCTACTCCCTCTATATATCTCTGTTCAGATTTCCCACCTGGCTTTATTCTGCTCTGCCATAGGCCGAAGTGGCTTATTTATTAACGAATGGCAATAAAACATATTCACAGCATAGAGAGGGGAACCCCACAACAGATGATAGATAGATAGATAGATAGATAGATAGATAGATAGATAGATAGATAGATAATGGATAGGTAGACAGAAAAGGTATTGGAAAGGATCAATAGATGAAACTTCTATGTTAAATATCTGGGTAAAATCCATGTTTAAAGATACTGTGATTGGCTCTGGAAGAGATGACTTAAAACTCAATCCAGACATATAATTCAGTTTGTCTGTAGTCAAGGAGGTGGCTGATAACCAGTCATGGCCATTTCCAAAACCACATCTAGGCTACAGCACATTAATTAGATATGGGTTGTAAGCACTCTATACGGTGCCATGCGTTTTATTTGAAATTTGTGAAGGAAGAAAAGGCTTTTATAAGGTCTCAAGTCCAGGCATCATTAGTGTTATTTCAGGTGGGCAAGGTAGGTTGTTCTGATGTGGTGCGGAACAGCATGGCGTTGTTTTGAAAGAGCAGTTTCCATACTTGGGGTATTTTAAAGTACTTTAAAGTGCTTTACAAAGTAATGAGTTAAACACTCATGGTGACAAACTACGTGTGCTAATGGAGAAAGCCATTAGGTTCTTGACAGTAGCTCAATGGGACTGTGGAAATTAGAAACGGTTTTATTGATATTGGCCAGGATTTGGGACTAATCCTTATTCCTTTTGAAAATTGCCATGGGATCTTTAAATTGCACTTGGATGGCCAAAGTGTTTAACAAGATTGTTTTCTGGACCTGAAATTCAACCAAAGACTTTTTGTTTTGTTTTATTTTTCTTCCCCCCCCCCACTGCCATTCTACAAATAAAGCATACTTTTAAAGATAGCATTTTCTTCATAATGAATTTGGATAATGAAAGCTTTTGTTGAAGAAGAAACCAGGAAAAAAGGAATCCCACAGTCCTCCTTTACCTTTGAGAAGTAGTCTCATTGGAGACTCTGAAATATTTAGATAAATGTGTTCCAACTTTGCTTTTGCTCTTCAGGGTTCTGGCTGGGACTGATGCTGAGATGCCAGAATCTAATGAGAACGCCTGGTCATGAGCAGTTCCCATACCGCTTCTAGCAGCCTTGCAAGGTTAAGAAGGTCTGAATAAATATACAAACTTTACAACAGCCAATGGAATAATTTCCCTTGCTTTTACTCTTCTTAAAAATTTCTATGAAATCCCATCCAAAATCTCTCCAAATATAAGTGAAAATTTAATTGAAATGAGTGAAGCAATTTGAAGTCTAATATTTATTTTAATATATTGTATCATCTATTAGGTTAATATAAAATCAAATGTTAATGTAGTTGTTAGTATGCCTGGGAAATTCACATTGAACACCTCCAGTGAAGTCTACAACTGAAATAGTAGATATTAAAACCAATAATTTCCTATAAAATAGCATTTTCTTAAGAATTCTTTTGTAACCATGTCATTGTGATTCTCTGTTCATTCACGCAATGGGATCTGACCCAGTTAATCTTTCATGTTAACAAAGGCATTGGGATGGCAATTTTGATAGCAGGGGTTTGCTGGGGTGCAAAATTCAGACTTAGCAACAGTGAGGCCACCTATTAACCTTGGGATTTAAATTAATCTCCAACTGTCAGCTTTTGTTCAGGAATCCTCTCCAGGCATATCTTAGAGGTTTGTTATCTCCAGCTCTTCACCCCGAGGTTGTCTTTGCTCTTAAAGTCCATGACGAGCACAGCATCAACGTTCTATTATTTCTCCACTCTTGTGTAATAAAATAATACATGCTTATTAGATTGCATGAGCTTGCCTTACTTGGCACAAGCAAAAGTAAGCTACATAGAATTTAGGTGCCATGCTAGTTTGAATCCAATCCAGTGTGGGTTCTAGAAGTGGGAAATGGTGAAGGCACAAATGCTTTCTAGTTACCATCCTTTCAATGTAGCCCCCAAACTTTTCAGAGGAGAAAGAAGGGAAGGAATTGCAACTATTGAAATTGTAACAAATCTTATAAGAACTCAAGAAGAGTCTGAAACCTGAGGCCCTATGTTAGCATTTAAAATTGATATATTTTATTTATAAAATTATCTAAGCTATCTGTAAAATTAAAGGCAAATGGCCATGACCCTTTCCTGATAAAATATTCTTCAACAGCATTCTTTCAGTCTCTATGTTAAAAAATAAAATAAAATAAATTTTAAATTCATTTAAATTTAAAATAAAATTATTAAATTAAAATTTAAAATTATTTAAAATAAATTTTATTTTATTTTTTATTCTGTGCATATGTATTATGGGAATTTGTCCCTGTGTGTATGTGCATGTGAGTTTGTGGCTTGTAGAGGCCAGAAGAGGGCATCAGATCCGCTGAAGTTCCAGGAGCTAGTAGGCCAACTGCTATGGGTGCAGGGAAATAAGAGTCCTCTGCAGGAGCAGTTTGCATTCTTCACCCCTGAGCCATCTCCCCAGCACCTAGTCTCTAAATACTTTACTGATATTATTGTATCTTCTTCATTAACATTGCTGAGTTTGTAACAATAATTAAAACTGAATTGATTCAGGAAATAACCAAATTCTGGGAACCTTGTTTCTACCACTGACCAAGTCTTCCTGCTAGACTATAAAGATAAAATTCACACTGTCTTCTCTGCTGCTCCAGTCCCAATGCCTATGGCAGGAAGGATGCATTTCTATCAATAATTTTCAAATGAGTGAAAGCAATTTTATTTCTTCAACAGTTTTGTTTGTAGAATGAGTGTGTTGGATTACTCCAGTGTCTCCTTGCAGTCTACCTGTCTAGAGTGTTCCTGATGGGCAGCCCTTGTCGTAAAGCAGATTTCAGAACTAGATTTAATCAAAGCCTTTGTGGGTAGGAGCCTGTGATTATTTCTAAATGTTTCACAGATGTTTCTGTGCATGCAAGTGTGTGCGCGTGTGCACACACATATACACACACTGTTCCAGTGTTATATAGGTGTCTTAAAACAGGTTGATAATAAAACTTGACAATGTCAAGGCATTTATATGCAAAGGGAAAATGGAGAGTAGGCGATATATCAGTAATTTGCTTCTCTGGTTTCCAACACCCTTAGCGTCAAGAGTATGGATGCTTTATATACCATTTTTCTATCTGGGGGCTTCCCTCTGTTTCTGATGGAAGTGCATGAGAATGTAGTATTCCTAGTTCTGGTTTAAATTCTGTAATGTTTAAAAGACTTTTCCTTTTCCTCAAGATGTACATTTCAAGTTGTTAATCTTTCTGAATGTAGTTAAACCATTAAGTTTTGAAACATTGCATTAGAAACACAAAAGGATCTTTTAAATGGATGACCCAACACAGGACTGGCTGTCTAAATATTCTGACAAATC
The DNA here is from genome assembly GCF_037038515.1 of Microtus pennsylvanicus. Classification (NCBI taxonomy): domain Eukaryota; kingdom Metazoa; phylum Chordata; class Mammalia; order Rodentia; family Cricetidae; genus Microtus; species Microtus pennsylvanicus. The sequence continues at coordinate 85,416,744 of NC_134580.1, read as the reverse complement.
AATCTTTGTCAGTGTACACTGGCATGACTCCTCCGGTTCATTATTTTGCTTTTATAAAAGCAATTTGGAAAAATCCAAAATTTAAAAGTTGGCATGGGTAGGTATAAAATTCTTTATGTTGACAATGGAAAAGACCACTTCCTTTACTTGAATTCCTCCTAGCTACAAAAAGTACCAATGAAACATGATTAAGCAAACACTTTGAAGCCCATTTGCTGGTGTTCCCAAAGGCCAAAATTAACAACTGGGTTTCGGATGCTCAATCGCTCCCTTGTTCTTCTCAGCCCCATCCATTTGATTAGGTGGAGATTGATCTGACTCAAGAGAGGCCAACGCAGAGCCGTTTGGTTTATGTATCCTGAACCGTAGTCAAAGTGAAAATAGGTGAGCTTCTGAGGCAGACCCCAGAGGCAGGCCTTCAGACTTCCTTCAAGCAGAACTCATGCTGGGCACCCTCACTTTTGCATGACTGGTCCAAACCAAACACGGCCAGTCACCCCCCCCCCCCCCCCCCGCCCCATGCATAGTTTCCAACTGTGGAAATGGAAAGACAATTTGCTTGACTTTATGGCAAACGTCAGGTCTGCTGGCCTTCAAGGAAATCTGAGCTTAACAATGGCAAACACTGCCCAGAGTCTACGAGTCTGTGGTCTGGTCTGAAATATTTGCTTTTCTGCCAGAAATATAGAAGGAAGTAAAATAAGAACATTTTAAAGGTTTATGACCGAATAGTGTGCTCTGCTTGAACTTATTATACTGAAATTTATTTTTCCTCTAATTCAAAGCTATCATGTATTAAAGTTGTAGGAGAAAAAAAGAATTCAGCTGATTGAGAAAATATTCCATTTCCCTTCTACTTTTCTAATACATTGCTAATTTCCAACACACATTGCTTCATTAAAAAGCAAAACACAATGAGTGTTTATAATAAGCTACTCTTTTAAAATAAGAGAGAAGAATGAATGTGTGTGTGTGTGTGTGTGTGTGTGTATGCAGATAAGTAAAGCAGAAATTGCAGAAATTGGATTCTAATTGGAATGGAAGAAAGGATTAAAATGAAGAAAGGAACAGAAAGGCAGACTGGGTTGAAGTACAGACGACATTTCAGTATCGACATAAGAACACTAGATCTTTGATGTTTCCTTCATTAATAGCCAAAATAATAATGATCTGTTAAAGACAAACAGGATGTTCCCTAGAATACAAGATGGATCAGAAACACTAACATGGGTCCTAACTGGAGAAAATGATAAACATATCCACTCTGAATGAAAAGATGAGACAAGAATAAACCAACTTTGGAAAACACTTGTTATAAGGCTAAAGATACAATGAGCTGTTTATGCATAAATTCTGTAAAACTGTCAGTAAGCACATTTTTTTTTAAGAAAAAAAGAAAGGCCTGGTACTAAGGAACACACTAAAATTGAACAGATAGGTAAATATGCCATAGATAATAAGAATTATGGTCCCTACTGTAAGAGAAAGAATTTATAAGTAATGGAGACACGAAACTAGAGCAAATTCTGAAGTGTTGGATGGGAATATGAGTTATTAGCATAAGCTACTGGCCACGTGTTATGTGACATAACCTTTCTGGAAGAGATGTGAGCAAACATGCCATCAGTCCACACAGGGCACAGATGACAAACCAAGGGAACCCTCCAGCTCCATAGATCCTGGTGAACCAAGAAGCATGGCTGACTCCAAGACAGCAGCATCCTTGGAAGCCCACCCTCGGATGACGACAGTACTTAAAGGCTGCTTCACGAGCGTTTCCTGCAGCCTACAGGGAGCTCCACAGAAGAGTCTCTTCGCTCTCACTGGTTTAGTGCTTATATTATATTAACCAAGAAAGAAGTTTGTGAATCTTGTAATTCCCTGGTATGTGTCAGGAGTCTTCTCCTTTTCCTCAAGAGAGCATGTTTCAATCCAGAAAAAAAAATTGTCGCATAATGCCATATACAAATATACTATATATAATAAATCTTATGTATGATACATATATATCCTATTAAAACATACTATGTAGAAATATAAAGACAGCTAGATAACTATCTAATAGGTAGATGGAGAATGATGGGAATGTTAGTAGAAGCAGGAAACTGAGAAGGAAGAGTCAAGGGGAATTGTGGTGTCCTGAGTTAAGACTAAATGGGGAAAAATGGGTAAAATGTAGTTTAGATAGTACTTTTTTCAAATGTAAATTACTTACTCTGTTTTTAATTGTACCCTTGTGGGTGGAAGTAGGTATGTGACCTTGGATGCGGTACCGAGGTGAGAGAGAGAGAGAGAGAGAGAGAGAGAGAGAGAGACAGAGACAGACAGAGAGAGAGAGACAGACAGAGAGAGAGAGAGAGAGAGAGAGAGAGAGAGAGAGAGAGAGAGAGAGAGGCCAGAAGAGGGCATTGGATTTCCTGGAGCTGGAGTTACAGGAAGCTGTAAGCCTCCTGATGCAGGTGCTGAGGACTGAACCCAGGCCCTTCACAAGAGCAGCATGCACTCCTAACCACTGACTCATCTCGTCAGCCTCATGGATAGCATGCTATGACAGAGCTAGTGTCTTGGTACTGGTGTCTCTCTGTGGTTAGTTCAAAGGTCTGCAGAAGGGACACCCTCTCTCTCTGCTGCTACTACAGCTGTAAGTTGCTGTAAGTTTGAAGACAATGTTCAACATTAGGCGTTTAAAAAATAAAGTAGAATGTGATGTGTGTAAATTTATACGAGGATAACTTTTGAATATGTCTTCTCTAAAGCTTATGAAAAGATTAGAGTACACAGGCTTTCACTGTGACCATAAAGATTACACCTCCTAGTTGGTTTTTACCTTCCCTGTGTCAGTTCCAATTCTTTGTCCTCTTGCTCTTCCTTGCAATCCGTGAGCTTGGCAAATGAATTGTTTTTGTTTGCTTGTTTGGTTGGTTGGCTGGGTGTTTTGTTTGTTTGTTTGTCTTGTGTTTTGAAACAGGATTTCTCTGTAGTTTTGGAGCCTATCCTGGAACTAGTTCTTGTAGACCAGGCTGGCCTCGAACTCACAGAGGTCTGCCTGCCTCTGCCTCCTGAGTGCTGGGATTAGAGGCATTAGCCACCACCGCCTAGCTACTGATGAATTCTTACACACACACACACACACACACACACACACACACACACACACACACACACGATCTTCTCCAGAACTCTTTGACATTACTCAGCAGTATGTATCAGTCAACTTTTACCAAGTCACACTGTGTGACAAAACATGTCTTTATTCTTAGCTATCTTCTGCTTCCTTTGTCTTCATTCCCTGATGCAAGCTCAAAGAGTAAACTCAGTTGGTAATATGACAATCTCAAGGTGGAGGGAACTATACCTTTCCGCCTGTACACCACACGACGGTTTGTGAGTTGGGCAAGGGGCTGGAGATTGAAACACACACACACAGACAAAGACACGGGTCATCCTTGAAACAAGAATGCCCCCTTTATTGTGTTCCAGGGCAGCTTATATAGGGCTCTCCTTAACTAATGGCCACTCCCTAGCTCTTGGGACTTTTCAGCTGCAAAACCACAAGAAACCACTCCCCTGTCATCAGGAACTCATGAGGGTCTCATGCCCAGAGCAGCTGCAAGCACAGGAAAACAAGTTGTTTACTCCGGCCTGAGGGTCTGCAGTCCCAATGTGGAACCAAATAAGTGAACTAATGAAATCAGCTGCTGGTTCTCAGAGCGTCTCTGTGGGTATGGCCTAGTGATGCTTATCCTACATTTCCTTGGCCAAAGGGTATCACATGGCCAACCTGATGTTGACATGACAGGGAAGGAAACTATTCCTGCAGACAGTATTTCAAGTACAATTGCCGGGAAGAGAGCTAGAATTTGTAGCAGTAAGTATCTGTCCCAAGACTCAACTCCTTAAACTTTCTCAGAGCACCCATTATCACCTGCACCTGGGCCCATCCACCTTCTCTAGGTTACTTCATAATCTATTATTCCTCTTTACTTTCTTGCCATTTCCTAAGTTATCTTATGCTGACCAGGTTTCCTTTCATTTCCATCCTTCCCCACTAGAATGCAAACTTGGTAATGATGGAGACTTTGCTTACCTTGTTCAGGGCTCTATCCCCAAATTCCTTGTCTGTTTTTAATTGTTCAGTAAATACCCATTGAATAAAAGAAGTACACAGACCAGAGTTCCTTACTTTCTATGTCATTCAGTAGAGTGTGCCACTGACGGAAGGCATGTAAAATGATTGGCAAATGAATGAACAAAAGCGCATTTATATTAAGTAAAAATTTTTCAAGTTTTAAAAATGATTCTAGACCTATTTTATGAATATGAATTTTTTGCTTAACTGTATGTCTATGCATCACATGTGTGCCTGGTCCCGAGGAGGTCAGAAGAGGGCATCAGAGCCACCGGAACTACAGTTACAGATATTTATGAGCCACCATGTAGGTGCTAGGGACTGAGCCAGGGTCCCCTGCAAGAGCAGCAAGTGCTCTGAACTCCCGAGTCATCTTTCTAGGCCTGAGAAAATGTTCTTATACATGTATTTTATTAAGGATTCTGGCTATATTAGAGGGGGAAAACAAAATTTTTATATGGAGAAGGGATTCAGTGGGCAGTAAGTTTTTCCTACAGCCACTGGGGAGGCAGATGAGATTTGAGTTTTCTCGTGTGGTTCCTACCAACTTCATCTGAGAGGAAAGCAGCTGAAGATTCTGTGTGGCAGATGTGCATCAAATCTGCTGGAGCGGGGGGTGGGGTGGGGCTGGAGTAGAGTAGGCCACTCAGAGAAACACGTGGTTAGTATGAGGGCTTTGTCCTCCTTCTGGTAAGGCTGCACGTTACTGAACAGCACACTCATGCAGAATTCCCTACCAATGTTGCCTTTCCATAGAAGCAGTAGCTCTCTCTTCCCACTCCCCAGCCTGAGCTCTGTTACTCCAGGGACAACTACAAGACAGCGTTACCCCTTTGTCTCTGTCACAGAGTACTTGAGATAAGCAATTTAAAATGGGAAGGAACTTATTTCAGCTCATGGTTTCAGAAAAGTTAGTCCATGGTTGCCTAGCTCCATTGACCATGTGCGTTAGTTCAGGTAAATTATCATGGAGGAGAGGGAGCGATGGAGAAGAGCTGTCAGGTAGGAAGGAAAGAGTCAGGAAGGGGTCAGGAACAAGATAGCCTTCCAAGGTATCATCCAGCTGGGCTCGTGTTCTGACCGTCATTCGGCTAGGCTCTCCCAAAGCCTCCCCCTTCTCCCGAGACACTACCACCACCTGGAGACCAAACCTTCAATGGTAAATCTGTGGGACCCTTTGTTATTCATACCATAACATGCCATTTAGCTTCTTTAAATGAATTCCATCCTAAAAAGACTGCTCTGTTTGGTATGACTGTCTTCGGGGCCAGACATACCACGGAACTGCTGAGATTTAGACTTCTGTCTAGTTGGGGTCAGTGCCACAAATGCAAACCCCTTCAGTAGACTTTACCTTCTTCCACGACAGATGTCCAGCATCACAAGGTCATCCTGGGCCTTAAACTAGGTGACTGGAGGCATGAAGGCAGTTTTCCATCATAAATATGTAAAAAGTTAATGTGAGAGACACTGTGATTCTTCGATTAAAGAACTTTTAATTGGTTCTAGGAAGAAAGTACTCGAGAGGGGATCACTGTTGGGGATAGAAAAACACTGCAAGAGAACCGTGAAACTGAGAAGGATTTTATTTCCCAAGTTTACCCTTCGCTGGCTTTGACCTTGGTAAATTACCGATGGCTGTAACCATAAACCTGCAACCTATTATAGCATGGACCGAATTAAGATGGGTTCTTTAATGAACTGCTTTCAAAGCCATCCAGTTATGGGAAGTTATCAATGGGCCAGTTATTCGTGTGCTCCTCCGGGCTATGCTTCCTCGTGGAAAGATCATTCGAGTGAGTTTCCAGAACACTCATTTCCTTTCCGTCTTTTTCACATGCAGAGATTAGTAATTCCGGGCCGTAAGTACTATTTAAAATAGTCTGGTGAGATGTAAATCTCTGTAAGGAGATATTGTGAGATTTCATCTGGAGAGCACCATGTGTCAGCTATATGTTATTGAACAAATGATTTAATTCCACCTTTCGAAGTCTCGAGTCTTTTTCTCAGGAAAATGGGTACACTAATGGCATCTGGTTCCGGATGTGCTTGGGGACTTAATTGAAAACATTTATATGTCCTGCCAGTATGTCAACAGTGGCAGGGCATGAAAAATCTAAATCAAACCAACTGAAATAAAAAGGGGAATTGATCAATTCATACATCAGAGACCTGAGGACAAAGCTGCCTTTATGAGCTGCTGGACAGAAATATTTAATGCTTGCATTTAAATCAGCCTCTTCTCTAGTTCTTGGCTCTGCTTCTCTTTGAGTTGGCTTTATTCTCAAGGAGACTCTCCTCATGTGTTGGCAAGGATGGCACGTAGCTTCAAATGTACATCCTGCTAGTGAGGCAAACCTAGGGAAGTGGAGTAACTCTAGGCAGCTGAAGAGATGGTTCGACGGGTAAGTCGGCTGTAATGCAAGAACAAGGACCTGGGTCTGAAACCCCCAACCCCATGTGTGTCCCGCTGTCTGTAATCCTAATGCTCACACAGCAAACTAGGAGGTTGAGACGGGAGACTGCCTGGAAATTCGCAGACCAGGTAGCCTGGCATACAAGCGGTGACGAGTGATGTACCAACACCTGGCTTCTAAATGCGCTGTGGTGTGGTTGTGCCTGCACTCTCTCTCACACATGAACACCACACATACATTACATACACACAGACGTGTGTTTTCAAAAGAAAAGCTCTTTATCCAGAATTCCGTATTTCTAGCAGAAGTCCCTGTATCGAATCTCATTTGTGGTTACTGGGCCATAGGGTTCCACATGGGGAAAGAAAAAGAACTTTTGGATTGACTTGATCCTGGAGGTCGTGGCTTGTGCCACTTTACCCTAAATGGTACCAGAAAGGTGGCTTTCTTCATCATCACCGAAAGGGAGATGCTACGCTGTTACAAAACCCAAACAAACAAACAAGTGAGGTTAGAGTCCCCCAAACAGAGATATCCACTACAGTGTTTGAAGCGTTCAGCATGGCTCCCGTCCCAACTCAAGCCTTCTGGGAATGTTCCGTGCTCTTAATGGCACCAATTCCCTGGGAGAGGAAACAGATGGTGACCTTAGACTGAGGCCATCAAGGGTGATCAAGATGACTAAGGCAAGCGAGGACGTGAACTGTAAGAGCACGACCAAATTGTCTTTGAAGTTTGCTTTCTCGGTACCCAGACTGCTACTGTCTGGCACACAGCGGGTACTCATGCCCAGGTGGCAAGCGAATGACTGTCAGGAATCATGCCGCACTCTTCCCACCTGCAGACCGCGAGAACAACAGCATAACTAACTGGCCTTTGACTTATATCCCAGTAGACCCACCTTTCCTGACAGGCATCGGGCAGAGTTCTCAAAACTCAGCAGCGCTTGCAGTGAACAAACTGGACTTGATCACATGCAGATTCCAGCTCAGAGAGACCAGACTGTCGCCTGCGGTTTTCTGTTTTTCCCAGGAGGGGCATGTCATCCTCCGAAAGATGTTCTGGGTTGCTCTAACAAAGTTCCAGCACGCTTGGTAGCTTTTACAGAACAGGAGTTCATTTCTCATGGTTGTGGGGAACAAGAAGTCCAATATTAAGTATGGCACAGGTCAACTGAGTTTGTGAGAAGACCCCATCTTCTCAGTCCTTGTGTGGCAGATGGACCAGGAAGTTCCTCTTGGCTGTTTTTTGTAAGAATATTGTTAAAAAGGAGCATGCATGAGGGGACCATTCTTAGGATCTAACCATCTTCCATTTCCATAGTCCTTACCTCCTTATACCATCATCCCTTGAAGGCTAGGATTTCAGCCCATGCATTCCAAGGGGGTGAGGGGCAGATATTCAGACCAATAGCTATGTTCCAATTTTCTAAACTATTTCCTAGTGGGGCTGGCATGGAGCCTTGCCGAGGCAGTTCAGTTGCACGATCTAGTAGAGAACTTGGTTAATTTAGGGTCTTCTCATACCATGCTCTCTATTCACTGGTAAGAAGACAGAGCATAGCATTTTTGGTAAGAGTAGTATCCCCCAGAGTCTGTGGAAAATGGAGAAAGCATGAAAAATGTATGTTAGAGGTCCGTGCCTTTGTTTTGAGATTTTGTTTGCATGTTTATTTACAGTGCTGGGGAGCAGGCTCTGCACATGCAGCGCCAGTCTCTTGCTTGTACTTTTAATATATATTTTGCTATTCATTTGTGTGTGAATGCATGTGGCATATGTACATGTGGAAGACAAAAGGGGGTGCTGGATCTCCAGTGGCTGGAGTTAGAGGTGGTGGTGAGGGATCTGATGTGGGTGCTAGGAACCAAACCAGGGGTCCTCTGCAAGAGCAGCAGGTGCTCTTAACCCCTGAGCCATCTCTCCAGCTCAGTTTTAGCTCTTAAAGCGACTACAAAAATACCCATTTTGAATGAATGAGAAACTCTTTACCTTGATATTTTTCATAGGCTGTTTCATACAGTCTCACAATACCCAAGTGACGTTGTAAATACTGTTTCCAGATCACAGGGAGACAAAACCCAGCTAGGCCATGATTTATGCTACGATCTCTTCTAATTTCTGATTTTAGTTTATTATACATAACAGTTTAAGAGCGCAAGGGAATATACCCATGGCTATTATCAAAATGGGGCATCGGGTTTTAAACACATTCCTTATTGCCTTTACCATCTTATGGTGTGAAAGGCACTGTGGTGGCCATTCGTTGCCTGACCTGGTTATCTTGAGATAAACGCTGCTTCTAAAAGAAGGTGATGTCTGTGACGAATTTGTCCTAATCTTCATGTTTGAGAGTGAAGATATAGAATTGCTCGTGAGCGGTGATTTCATTATGATTGTCAGATGTGGGGTAACTGTGACATGCACTGTGGTCACTGGTGTGCAAAAGATTTGTGTTTATTTCCTGGTTCAACTGTTAAGCAATGTGAGCTTGCATGGAATGAACTCACCTCTGCTCTAGCTCGGTTTTCTCACTTGTAAGATGCAGATAGCAAACACGTCTCGTTAGAGATCATTATTCTGTAGTCTTCATGCTCTCGTCTTGCCTTCTAGCTCACTTTCAAGCATTGGTTCCCATCCTTAATCTCTTCCCCATAAACTCCATTTCTAGGGACTGAGCTCTTGGCTCCACACCTGAGATTCATAATTGCTTCCCTCTGTGTAGGCGGCTGTGGGAGGTTCCTTCCTCTCTCTGGGTCCATGACATTGAACATGCATCTCCCCTCCTCAGCAATTACATGGAGGTTACATAACCTGCTTGTTGAATTGGAGACGCATATCCAGAGTAATAAAGTTTTCCCATTGACAGGTACTTACAGGTGATCCGGGGCAGATGAATCAAAACAACGTCTTTGGAAACGTAACACAGCTAAGTAGGAAGACATAAATGGTTGTGGATACAGGAGTCCAAGGAGGACACAAACTTACTCTAAAACACATCTGGATTCTCTGAAGAATGTCCAGGACAGCAGAAATGTCCTCTGGGAACTGGTGGCTGGCATGAAAATGTCTGTCTAAAGTCCTACAACTCTGACAAGCCGTTGAAGAGACAATTGTCTGCATGGAACTTCCTGCGTACAAAGGAGGAATAACAAGTTCGGTACATCCACCCCTGAATTCTCAGGTTCCTGGAGCCTGCCTCGCACTGGCTACTGCACGCACTGGCTTTGTGGGAGCCTAGGCAGTTTGGATGCTCAACTTACTAGACCTGGATGGAGGTGGGGGTTCCTTGGACTTCCCACAGGACAGGGAACCCTGATTGCTTTTCGGGCTGGGGGGAGAATTAATTGGGGGGGGAAATGGGAGGCGGTGGCGGGGAAGAGACAGAAATCTTTAATAAATAAATAAATTAATTAAAAAAAAAAAGAGCAGGGAGAAAATGACGAGCCCGTCGTCAGTGTAGCACTGTGCTGCTGGGGCTCAGCTCCACGGGCAAACACGTGGAAGTGCTGGCTGTTGTCGGCCAGCTCGAGTCCCAGCCATGTATGCGGCCTCCTTAAGTGTACATGCATTCCCCTCTATTAGTTAAGTGGGAATATGAGAAACAAGCCTGTGACATAGTAATTACACCACTTAATTCATTCCTCCAGGCATTAAAATAAAATTAATATTTATCCAATTATAAAAACACCACTTAGGACACTTAAAAACATATCCAAGTTTGAAGAACAAAAACATCGATAGCAATTTCACCCCTACAAATAAGCACCACCAACATTTGGTATCTGGCTTCTCTCATCTGTTTGTGTGTGTATGAGGGAGTATTTTTAAATCAAATAGGAATTATATAAATCATTTTGAATTCTGCTTTTTCACACTTAGCATTATGTAAGCAACCTGTTCCCGTCTCTCTAAATAGCTCATGAAAAGTATTTTAATATCTCTATGATAATTGATTATAAGACTATAACATAAACCTTGCTATATTATTTGCCATTCAGTAATTTAATATTTTTATTATTATATGTCAGGGTTGATATAAAAAGAAGATGGCAAAAAGTTTTTTAATTAAAGAGCCAAAGGACACACACATAAAAACTTCACGCTCTCATTCATGTCTGAAAGTTTGAAAAATGAACGTGGGCTGGTGAAATGGCTCAGTGGCTAACAGTGTTTATCACCACACAAAAGATTTGCGTTTGCTTCCTGAGACCCCATGGAGGATGGAGAGAACCAGCTACAAGATGTCTTCTGATTTACCATCGAGTGTCACAGCATGAAGCACACCCGAGATAATCACACGGAGAACATACATTTCAAAGCTTGATCTCCAAGAAGTAGAAACTAGACTGGAGCTGTCAAAGAACTGGAAAGATGCAGAGTGAGAGACAGACAGGCAGTCAATAGATACAGAGAAGGGAGGAATAACGTCACAGTCGTCACGTATCGAAAAGTAAGATTGTGCCCTGCAGATACGTACACTTGCTATGTTCATTAAAAAAGGAAGTTTTGTTTTAAAGGATCCGAATGCAAATCATTTTGTCTTTTGTGCTCCCGAAGGTTTCCGTGCAACTATTCATTTTTCCTGCGACAAACATAACCATAGGCAGAATGTAAACATAGCTCCCTTTCAATAGCAAGTTACAGATACAGCTGGCAGGTTGGCCACATCATTCAGATTGAGGCTTGTTCCTCTCTGAAATCACTGATACTGGTGGCTGGGTCTTGCCCAACGGGTATAGTTCTTGGATTTGATCACAGCAATGCAAAAACTAGATTAGAATTAAACCAAATTTAAAAGAAAATACTGAGATAAACATCCTTCTAGTAACAAGAATCCATACAAATAGAATGTTGAGTGTAAAGAGCTGAGTATTTTTAATGACCCTCGTAAACATTGTTAAGAATATCCCCGAATATCAACAGGGTGGTGGTGGCACACACCTTTAATCCCAGCGCTCAGGAGGCAGAGGCAAACATATTTCTGTGATGAGTTCGGGATCAGCCTGCTCTAAAAGAGCTAGTTCCAGGATAAGTTCCAAAGCTACAGAGAAACCCTGTACTGAAAAACCAAAAAGAAAAAAAAAAGAAGAATATCACCAAATATCACAAGTGTACTTCTCCAATCTCTTTAATGAATGGCAAATCCTTGTTTTGCCATGTATTTACCACCACAAGTGTGTTAGCCAGGATTCTCTAAAGGAATAAAATTTACAGGATGAAAAATATATTAAATATAGATATTAAAAGGAGATTTATTAGAGTGACTTGTAGACAGTGGTCTGGTTAGTCCAACAACAGCCATCTCATGACAGAAAGACAGAAGACACACAGTCCACAAGGCTGGATGTCTCAGTCCCAATAGTACTGGAGTTCCGGGAATTCCCAGAGAGCTGCTGGTCTTCAGGCTATGTTGGAATCCCAAAGTAAGTTCTAAGACTGTGAAGGAATGCCTCAGTAATGGAGCAGATGAATTGGCCAGTGAGAGTGAGGACGAGCTGGCAGACAAGCAAGAGCTTTTTTCTCCCATGACCTGTGATGTGGACTGATACCAGGTGTGACCCAGATTTAGGGTGGGTCTTCTCACCCAAATGAACCAATCAAGAAAATCCCACCAAAGCCTGAGCAGCTGCTTGGGTTTACCTGATTGCAAATGTAGTCAGACTGGCAACCAAAATTATTCATCACAATAGGTTATGACTGTTTTTTTAATGATTTGATAGAAATAAATTAGTGTCCTCTCACTGTTTAATAGGGAATTTGGATCATGGTGTTCATGTTTATTTGTAAGTAATTAATATTTAATTAGCATCCATAGTTATTTATAATTTCTCTTTGTTTTCTTGGCTCAAAGGCTTCAGGGCATTTGGAAGGTTTTTACCATATGTCATTTCACTTTTCTTAAAGGTAGATATCAAACATCTGTAACACTAAATTAAAGGGAGACATATCCAGATGCTGATCATGAATGGATGCTATTAATCTGGGTAATTAATTATTACAACAATTGAATCTCAGGAGTTAAATACAATGCAAATTTATCTCTCAGACCCCATGTGGTGGCGCATACCTATATTCCCAGCACTTGGCAGACTGAAGTAGGGGGAAAATGGCCTGAGATACATGGCCTGGTGTGGTGTTAGCTGTTTGTGTTCTGTGGTGTCATCCAGTGACCACAGCTGGCAGAAGCTCTGTCAATTTCAGTGTCCTCTGTCCCTGCTCATCAGAGTCTCACCTGCATCTGGGAACCATGGTACTGTGGGACAATGGTCCTGTACCCTGCAAAGATTTGTCACTTGTATTGGTTTAATAAAACTCTGATTGGCCAGTAGTCAGGCAGGAAGTATAAGTGGGGTGATCAAAATAGGAGAATTCTGGGAAGAGGAAAGGCCCAGTCTGTAGTCATCACCCAGACACAGAGGACACAAGATGAGAATGCTTCACTGATAAAAGGTACCAAGCCACATGGCTAACACAGACAAGAATTAGGGGTTAATATAAGATGTAAGAGTTAATTAATAAGAAGCCTGAGCTAATAAGCCAACCAGTTTATAATTAAAGCAGGCCTCTGTGTGTTTCTTTGGGACTGAAAGGCTGTGGGACCGGGAGGGACAGCAACCTCTGCAACACCATGGCATGAAGGAAGTGGCTGGCACTTCTGAGAGTGATAGTGACACAGTATCTAAGCCTTTTTCCTGCTGATGACATCATGCGTCCTTAGTAGGAGGGAGGCAGAATTGCAAGTTCACTCAAACAGAGGGAGGGGCTTGGTGAGCACCTGTTCTGTCCTGTTGCTTAATATGAGGGTAAGCCCCAGTCATCCTAATTTGACCATTACATAAGATTTCAGACATTTAAAAATATTCTTTGGATGTTTAGGGTGAAGAGTAATACTTTTTAAATGGAAAGTTCTCACTAAGGAACTCTAATATAAAACATGTTTCTGTAAGGAAACAACAAAGTGTCAATGTCAAAATCCATCAGTATGTTGGCTTTGGGCTACTGTTTAACTATATTAAGTGTATCTGTATTGATAGGTAGCCCCCAAATCCTTTAGCATAATCAAAAATTCGCACAGCTCTTACTAATTTTTTTCAGAACAAGAAGATTTAGACCACTGGCTTAGCTCATGGAGTGAGGCCAAGAAGACGCTTTGTAGCTTAAAGAGTGAGAAAAAGAAGCATCCTGGAAGAGAAAATTCAAATACAACTTCTTTGACTAATCATTCAATATTTTTTTTTTAAACATAACAACACATTTAACATGTTAATACAGTTTGCCTAGCAGTGAGGCCAGGGGAAGGAGATCCTTAGAGACGGGAGTGCAATGAGAAGCCTTTACATTTTCTTTCTCTTAGATAAACAGGGTTGTTGTGGAGCTGGCATTGGTTCCCATGACTCCCACTCACAGTGTTCTCCTTAGGGGACAGAGGTGGGAGATGGCTCAGTAAGCATTTGCCACCCAAGCATGAAGACTCGAGTTGGCACTCCTCAGATCCCAGGTGACGCTGGTGGGCCGTGGCGACCCTGGTGTTCCTAACAAGAGATGAATGATGGGAACAGGGGAATTCTTGGGAGCTGGGACTCCTGACACAGCTAGGCTGGCAACCAAGAGACACTGTCCCAGACGATGTCAGAAGTCAGGACCTGATATTGTTCTTGTATTTGCCTCAGTACACAAAGTACCCCCCCCCCCCATTCAAAGATTATTTATTTGTTTGTTGATTTATTTAAATTTTACTGGAGAAGGCACAAAAGCTGGTGTCTTTTCAGGCTTTCTCCTTTTAGGATGTCCATGTTAATTGATGCTAATGCAGATAACCCAGCCAGAAAGCACAGACAAGTGAAGGGCTGTTCAATAACTGGTTTATCACCAGAAACTCCAAAAGAATAAGGTTAACACTGTCTGCATCCACATTCTTCAAAGACCACAGGCCTGCTGTTTCTATACCCCCACCACCACCCTGTTTTCCAAGTATGGAATTCCTCAGCTCCCAGCCGAGCCTCACGGAGATGCGGCATGCTGTTTAACTTGGCAGTGCTCACCATCCTGGCAGACGACCAATTAGAGGGCACAGGAGTGCAGGGAAAGCTGTAAGAAATGGTCTTTACTGTTGTCCTGCCTGCCTTCACCAACTGAAATCTCAATGTTGAGTGTCAAGAAGCCATGGATCCTAACCCAGCACACACAACTCCAATTTAGATGTTTAACACAACTCAGCTCAGAGGAAACATGGAAATTTACAACTTTGTAAGCCTTATTTAACCTGTGTATTTTGTCTCAGCTTTCTATTGAATGTGCTTTTATATTATAATAAAGTTTTGCTATAGGAGTCTTGAGTTAATACGTAAGTAGATGGTAATGGGTGAGCCTCAGCTTTGAACTCAATAGACCCGGGTTCTAGTTCCGCAGCTGACAGCTCTTCGCTGTTACAGCTTTGTAAGAATGCTGAGCATCCTTGCCGGGCCTTGATTTGTGTATCTATTCAACAAATAGTGCCTCAAATATTTCCCCAGTTCTTCTATCAGAAGCAAATAAAAACTTCTACTTGTGGCCACACAAAAAAATACATAGAAGGTATTGGGTAAAAGAAAAGAGGAATACGGTTATGTGAGGTTATCAGCGTGACGAGCTCAAGTTTCACAGCGTGTCAGATGGCATTAAAGGACAGACATTTTAAGCAATCTTGTTTGCAGGGAGAGACTGTGACCCAGAAGAGAATCGAATAGATCCTTTTCTGGCTTCCAGCTATCGATGCCAAGAGTATCCACACTAAGAAGAAAAGAATGGACCAAAATACACACAAAACAGAAAAGCCATCCAAGCTCTATAATGGTTGGTGAGTTTGTGGGATTTTTAAGTGAGGCAACTAATAAAAAGATTGTGTATTGGGGGGGAGGGATTCTTTTGGCGTGGGTTTTGTGCTCTCTGGACGGTTCCTCCCACAGAGTATACATTCTTTACTCATAGACTTTAAAATCTGTTGGTTGTATTTTCTAGTTCATTCTCCAGGAACCCAGTAGACACTACATGTTTGTTGCTTGAACTAATTGAGGAACTGATGAAATCAGCCCTCAGTTTCCTATGCTGTTATATGCCAAGAAAATGCTGTCGAAACTGCTCCTGCTTTCTGGGATGTCCCAGCCAGGACACAAAGATGCAAATATATACTAAAGTAATGTCCGGCTCCTGTGGTCCTAAGCTTACCAACTCTGATTGGAAAATAATCACAAATGTGAATTCAGGCTGCTCCACAAGTTTTGCTTAAATTCTTTAAAATTTTCTTAACTTTTGTTCAAATTTCTCTTTAAAAACTATAACATTACCTACATGGTAAAAAGTATTTTAATAACTACCCACTCCTGGTTCTTCCCCACAAATAATATTAGGGTAACATTTTAAATATTTCTAGAGATTTTTGTAGTATGTACATACTCAGGCACAAGTGTACATATACTCATTATTTTCAAGTGCATATTAATTAAAATAACACTGTATACATGCACTATTCTAAAAATGTCCCTGAACACTATGCCTTAGAAATCTCCCCCTATTTTTCCTCAATCTAGTTCATTCTTTTATGAATGCTGCTATGGTGATCACTGCAGGGTCACTGTTCACATGGGACACCTTATGAGGCTACACAGTGGACAGCCTCCCAGTTGCCCTGTTTAGATAACACGAGTTTGCTGGAGCTGTCTACTAGATTCTCAGTTGATGGATAGGCTCGATGGTTTCAGTTTTCCAGTATGGTCCACAGCGATTCAAGGAATATCTCTGTACACACTGCAATAGCTAGGACGTCCAAATGAGTCTGAAGAAATCATTCATTTATTTTAAATCAATAAGCTTCAGATCAGAAATTGCTTCCTGGGTTCTTATATTATCTAAGTGCATACGTTGCTCAGCACAGATAATAAAAACAAAACCCGAAATAGCCTGTTAAAAACTTGGAAAGGACAAACAACCCCCATTTACCCTTTAGATCTTTAATAAGCTTTAGCATATTAAAGGGCTCTCTACTCTTGTTAGACTCAAGGAAGGTATCAAAATTAAACTTTCAGTCTTTCTGCCTTAGGTCCATTTGATTTACCTGTGTTAACCAAAGACACACACCACCATTTGAAGCAGCGTATGTGTCTGTGAATGGCAGCATTTCTTCTCCACCAAGGCTAACTGTGTGACAAGCTGCATGTCTACCGAACGGCTTTGATGCTGTGGTCTTATAGATTCATGCAGCTGATGCGTTCAGCAGGGATAGATGCCCTTCCCCCATAACGCCTTTGCTCTCTTTTTGTTGCAGAAAGCTTTTGCATATTGAGGGCCATCCATCCCGAGGCACTGTCACAGAGAGCTTGCTGACAGTCCTGAGGTGCTATGTCATTCCTTAGGTGACAGTGTCGAGATCAGGTCTGTCTGACACCAAAAGTAGCTTTGAGGAGGGCAACCTCTTAAGGAGACACTAACTAATGAGGCCTACTTAATGAAATTGCTAAGCATTAGAAATAGCATCTCCAAGAAGCGGGGGGGCGGGGGGGGGAGACAAGAGGCTTCTTGTCCAGTTGGCAGTGATTTGTGGTATTGATTCTGGCCTTTGGCTGGAACTTGAACTGCAGACAGCAGAGGTCCAAGTGCCTTGACCTCAAGTGGAATGTTTACTCCATCACAGTAGGCGTGTGCTTCCCCGGGCTTGAGGGAAGGACAGTGGAGCGGCTGGAAGAAGAAAGGCCGCAGAAAGCACTTAGAAGCCACTCCCCAGACACAGTTCGGGAGACATGCTCAAGAATCCGGGAGGCTGTCTCCCTGTAAGGCACCCCATAAACTGCCCTCATTGGCAGCTTTGTGGTGAGAGGTTTGGTGGAGGACTCTCAGACCACTAGAATCCTCTCACAGTAGCAATGGCAGACCCCCATGGGGCTGATTCTATGGCACAGGCAGTCTGCCCAATAAACAAGATGCCCTTATCTTTAAGTTGCAGACATGTTTATGATTCAACTCAATCAAGTTAGCCACCAAATTTTCCAATTGGAAAACATTGGAAACATTGCCTATCAGAAGCTGTTTCTCTTGACAAATGAGCAAGCCAGGCCTGAAGCTCAGACACTTAGGAGGTTGCCGATTCTACCATATGGCCTCCCTCTTGGAAATTTGAACGTTCTCATCCCCCCCTTTCCTTCTCTTCCTAATTACCGCCATCTTCTTGAGATTCTTTGATTGTACAGATGACATTTTCTGTTTATTAACTGCCATTCAGTGTGATGGACCTAGGAATAGTTGTCTCTGTTTATTGGAGGAGGTCTTGGATTTGCAAACAGACACACTTGGACTTCCAAACAGACTGGACTTTTCACTTTGTGAGACCTTGTATGTTCCTTTCTCCCTCCTGAATCTGTTTCCTTGCCTGTGAGATGAAGACAGCCATGTTGGCTTCGGAGTTTCTCTCCATGATACATGGAAATTCATGTCTTTGGCATCTCTGGCCTTGGCAATGTAGTTTTTGAGTGTAGGGTACCTGAGATTCCTATTAGTGTTGCCTTCGTTTCCAGGAGGCTTGAATTAGATGCTTGGTTCTGTTGTCTAAGCTTATACCCATCAGCTGCCCTCTGAGACCCTTATTTATAATCTGAGTGGGTGTGCTACAGTCTTCCTAAAGCTCACACATATGCTCTGTGGTGCCACTCAATCCTGTGAGTCTCTAGCATTGACATACCTTCCATGTATCTTGGGGGGCATGCTGGCCCATAGCGTGAGATGCAGCAACCCCATGAGAGCTCCAAGCATCTGAAAGTTTTACACTGCCTCAAAATCTTCACTCTCTATTATCATAACTGAGAAAAGTGGCAACACCCACGAGGAGGAAAGCTGATGAGGAACAGGAATGTCTGGAAAGCACTGAGCGTGGCTTCAGGCATATGATGCGTGTCCAGTACATATTAGCAATGACTCTGCTTTCTCTTTGCCAGTCTGTATGGCACACATCTTTAGTTGGTAGAACTTCAGCATGCTTGAATTAGACAGGAATATTTCATTGAAACTGACTTTTGGCTTCTCTGGAAAACCTCAATGCATACATAAATATAAATGAGATAAGCGCATGGGGTATCACAAATAGAGAATTTGCATCTAAAGGAGTAGTGAGTGTTAGAGACAGCCTCCCAAACCATTGCAGGCTGTCTTGGGTTTTGGAGGCTCTATTCCTGCCTTTCCACCCAGACTATTATAAGAGGAGCTAAGACTACCTTCCCATGATGTTATTCTAGCTATTCTTGACCAACTCTCAGCTGTCCAAAGGGCGAGGCACAGCCCTGGTCAGATCCACTTCACTCGGCAGAAATGATGGAGAGAGTAGCTTGCTTCTATAACCTGTCTATTCAGTGATATAATTTAGGATGCATTCCAAGGGGCAGCATTATGGAAGACTACTGAAATACTCTGCCAGGGAACTTACCCAAGCTGCGATGTTGCCCAACAGAATCAAAGCAGGGTTTAAAACCAGCCGCTGCCTTTATTGTCCATTTGAAACTTGGCAAAGGAAGTTCTTTGGGTTGGGGGCACATGAAAGAAATCAAGGCAGAGGAAGGGTGGTAGAGGAGAACAGATGAACTCGCACGTCTTAAACCCTCCAAGTGATACTAAGACTTCCAAAGATACCTGGTTGGGTGCTCTGAGAGTAAGCATGCCTCTGTGGCCTTTCTTTTCTAGCTACGGGTGTCACACATGAAAAAGAAAAAAGAAGAAGAAGAAGAAATGAAGCAAGAAAGGGTTTTATACATCGAGGCCACATTTGTCAAGCCTCAAATCCCACGCAGATTTGGGAACTGTGTATCAAGCTGAGCTCCAAACTTTCAACTCTGAAAAGCGCTACTTACCTCAAGTAAAAGGCGATTTTCCAGCTCAAAGAAAGGCAGTGCTGCAAGGCTCAGGAAAAGAGGTCAGGAGACTCCTTGTACATCAATCAGCTCCTGGAAAACAACATGTCAATGAGTTAAGTGAACACGAATCAGGCACATATGGATTGAATTTCCCTTGAAATACTCCTGGGGTCCAAGCTTTAAGGGGCAGAGTGGAGGAGGGGTAAAAAAAATCTTAGAAAAATCTGCAGCCTCGGAACGTATGAAAATACTTCTAAACTGTCGACTGGCGAGGCTGCAAATCCTGCTGACCTGGATCAATGCTGGGTCCAGTTGACCTTTGCTTTCTTTAGATGAGACTGGATCTGAGACCAGTGTGGCAGCCAAGGACTTCCCACCCTTGATCTGAACTGCGTTCCACGGCACTGAAGATAGGAAGGTCTGCTAGAGAGTGACTTTGAAGCTCCAGGGAAGAAAGCTGAATTTATTTCAGTCAGAAAGCAAACTGCGAGAAAGCGTTCAAGGTGACCAGACATGACTGCCAGTAGCTTGCATTCAGCGAGTCCATCTACCCTCCAACACACTCCTCCCTGGAATCATAAGGAAAGTAGAGAGTTACAAAGCTACGGGAGGAAAAGAGGTGACTTTTTCAGAACCAACCTCAAGCTAGTGTGTGACATCATGAAGATGTCCGCCATACCTACGGTTCTCGTGAATTATTAAGGAAATGTGCAATACTGGGGTCTGTGATAACATGGAGCAGTGTGTGTTGGGGGGAAAGGAAGCATTCGCGGTTTTCATCCAATATATATTTCATGAATGTTAGCACTATCTAAGTCTGGCTTTGGGTTGACACTGCAAAAATTTTGATCTAGAGGATAAGTTACTTTAGTAGTTTCTACACAAAGTTGAAAATCAGCTAATACCAAGTCCTTTCCCTAGAAATCATGACAGAAAATGTGAGCTAAGAAACATACATTTTCATCTCTCCAAAGAGAAACCTGTTGAGGAACGAGGTGTATTTCATTTGTTGTTTTAGGGGGGCACTTTACAGTTGAGCAATTACCATTTTCTTTAAGAAAAATACCAGACTAGAAACTTCTTGATGCCCAGGAACCATGATCATGGCCTTTTCCTCTCTCTCTGTCATCTTGTTTTTTTTCCTTGACATAGGAAGCAATCAGAAATAAATGTTAATGGGATTATTATTTTTTAAACAAATGATTCCTTGTCAAGAGAAAAATTTTTTTTCCACAATTGTCAAATTGTGTAGACTATGTTCAAACGGCGCCTTCATTCCCAGCAGCACCACCAAGTTGCAAACATACTTTTTCTGGTGTGCAGTTGATTGATGTCCATTCCCACATCAGGCTAATGGCACTTTATTTTCCAACAGTAGCGAGTAATGAGTGACCTTGAGTGCATATTGTTTTCCTGAAAGGCTTTGTTGCCCTGCTTCTTTCATAAGCACCCCAAGGAAGCAAGGCCTCTGTATTGGTGTTTTGCAGCAAACCTCATTTCTTTCATGGCTTTCTGTAAAAGAATTTGATACAGGGATAGAAGCTACCCTCAGTGAGTAAATGAAATATTGATCCAGGCTACTCTGGCCTTGCCTTCACCTTGTCCCAGGGCGGTGAGTTACTGACTTTTCCGTTTTGGCTGTAATAGGAATTATTACAACAGGCCTGTGCAAGTAATTACTTGGCATGGTAAAAAAGGAGGGTCCATCATATATTTCTGGAGAGAC
This sequence comes from Microtus pennsylvanicus, assembly GCF_037038515.1. NCBI lineage: Eukaryota > Metazoa > Chordata > Mammalia > Rodentia > Cricetidae > Microtus > Microtus pennsylvanicus. Next base: position 85,395,603 of record NC_134580.1, on the reverse strand, counting down.
GTTAGTTTCCATCAGGGCCAGCAGGCTGCAGTTTTTGGCTCTGTCTTTCCCAGTCTTGATTCAATTCTTTTAACTACCATTAATCACATTCCTTGTCAGCAGAAGTTTATCAAAAGTATTAAGTGAGCAAGGTTGCCTGGCCTCCTTTAAAAAAAAAAAGCAGCCAACACGGGGCAGTAAATTTCAAAATATGGAAGGTTGGTTCCGTGATATATACGAGTGTCTCTTCAGCTAGAATGAGCCGTTTGTTTTAGTGATAGATATTGTAGTTTGAGCTGTGATAGAATCCTTCTCGAGTTTATATGTCGCAGGCTATCGTTTATGAGAGACCATGTGTTTCTAGATGGTGAAGGTCACGGCTGATGGCAAAAGTAAAAGCAGTGGTGATTCATTAAAAATAGTTAATGGGGCCTGTGGCTGACAGGGATAAATAGGAACATGTGGTTGGCCCAACCCACCAGCGTCTAAGTTGACATTGGCTTTCTTCAGCCTCAACTCTGACAACCCAATGGCTATGCAGTCAGGAATCCACAGACGACAGGAGGGGAGGCAGGATCACCTCCTTATTGTTGGTAACAGAGTTCAGAAAGAAAGGGAATAAAGCTTTGTTGCCTTCAGTTTGGCTTGGATAATAGAAACTTTAAAATTGTTATTAATTTTTTAAGTTGTCATAAATATTTTTATTGTGTAAAATTCAAAAGCGATAGAAATCTGGCACAGAAAAAAGTATACTTGGCATTTAATTTCTTTTAAAAATGACATGGAGTCAAATATGGTATCATGCTTGGTGGTTTAGATAAACGGAGAGGTGACTGTATTTCCTATATTAGTCTGTAGCTCTGGCTGTTTAAGGAGTTCACAACTAAAGATTTTACCCAACTAATATGAAGTCGCCCAGAGAATCTCATCTTTCAGAATCACTTCTATGATGTATATTTGTTTGTAACCCTTTCAATTATTTTTCTGTGGCTGTATTTATATGCAAACACCATAAGTAAAGATTGGTGTTATACGTAATAATGAAAAAGAATAAAAACCATATAATAATTCAGAATGTAGCATGTATTTAAATACTTGATCCTATTATAATATTGATTAATAACTTGGCCAAAACCATTCCAATATTTACATGTGAATATTTGTTTCAACTGAAGAATGTATTTACTCGTTCGGACAATCTGTTGTGTGCTAACATAAAGCAAAATTTAGACATCCTCAGAGGGAGACAAGGGCCAGAGATTTGCTTCCAGCTGGCATTCAGACTATGGCTAATAAAACCTGTGTTCCTAGGTCCTCGCCCTTCTTGAAACCTTCCTGAACAGTCTAGAGATTGCTAAGATCTTGAACACTTAAAGGATGTTTCTGAATAAGATGGAGAGAGTTTGATGGGATATTTAGGAGGTGCCAATTGACAAAGGAATAGGTGAACATGCGTGTAACACTGGGCAATTTCTACAATCCAACTGTGAAATTTCTACATGCTGCTGCTAATGAAGATTTCCCAAATAGACCCCTTTGGAAGCTTTGTTGGTGTTTCGCTATCTTGGTGCTCCTTCCCTCTGTCTCTCTTTTTAACTTGAGGAGGCGGTAAGAAATGACATCAAGTTTGAAATAATGCCACGAGATAAACAGCTCCCTTCTCTACTCTGGATTGCCGCTTTTCCTTAGAAAAACAAATCATTTGGGGTAGTTAGAACTGGCTGCTGCCTTCATACAGGAGAAGATAATAACCAAGATGCATGGCAAGATCAGCTACTGAATTCATTAGGCAAGTTTCACAGCATCAACAGCAAGAAGAAACACAGCAAAAATGCTCAAAATTTTATGTAAGGATGGAACATATAAGAAAAACGTACAGAAGGAGGAAGGGACAAGAGAAAGGAGGAGGAAGAACAGGAAGGAGAGGAGGAAGAGAAGGAAGAGGGAAAGGTGGAGAAAGGGGAGAAGGGAAGGAAGAAAACAAATAGGAGGAAGAGGAGAAAGGAGAGGAAAAGAGGACAGAGGAGGAAGAGGAAGAGCGACAGCAGCAGCAGCAGCGGCAGTAGCAGCAGCAGCAGCAGCAGCAGCAGCAGCAGCAGAGGCGGCAGCAGCAGCAGATCTTCCCAACTTGCAACCTGCTGTAGAATCTGAATTGGAGACTCTGGGCCACCTCAAATGCATTTACCCGATAGACATCACTCATGCTGGGCCCTTCATCTCACAGACAGATCATCCCTTTCTGCCACTTGGCACAAGCAATCCCAAAGTCCAAAGAGGTTGGGGGTTTGCAAACTATGTCCCTAACTTAAATTTGAATTTTTTTTTCCTGGACAGCTTTTTTATTTTTTTTTCAGAGCCGCCATCATTAAGGTAAAACTCCTTGTACAACTGTGGAGCGTTCAGTTGAAAAGCATTCAGAGAGAAAAAGAAAGGAGCACAACAAATTAACATGTTTATGGGGAGAAGCAGTTAGCCTCAAATCACCTGGAGAGGGGAAATGTGCTGTTTAGTTCAAGGCCGAGTGACTACGGGCATAGAGGATGTTTGGGTATCACATCACCCTAAAGATGTTCACTGTGCTTACTAACGGACTTTTTATGGAGAAACTAAGTCACTTCTAAGATATGACTCTGATCTTATATTTAGTGAATATTTTATGAAAGAAAAGTCCTCTTATTAGAGGTGGCAAATTGCTATATAATTACAGTACTTAGGGAACAGGCTGTCTGCTCTCTTGATGGCAGAAGCACAAAAATATAGCTGCCTTTCCACATAACTTCTTTGCAGAGTCCCCAGGGTAACTTTCATTTCTAGGACTTTTTCCTTCCCTTCAAATATTAGTTTAATTTAAAATACAAAGTCACATTACATATTTGGTATGCATTAATAAAACAGTGATGTGGACATTTTAGAGAAGTAGGTCCTAGATACACCGCAGAGCAGAGTAAGTCATTGTCGGCCGGCGCCCTTATTTCTTCTCCCGCTTCCTCAAACTTCAGCGCAAAGCTATTCCACTCCAATAATGGCTGTGAGCTGTCCAATGTGAGGGCTGTTTGGTTATGGTAACTATAACAAGTTCCTGGGTCCCACATTAGGCTTTTATCAGACTAGACTAAATAGGTTGGACACTGGGCTATTTTCTCATTTTCATCTTTTTTCTGTGTTTCCCATTCTTTAATAAATAGCGGGACTAAGTTCCTAGTAAGTGGGAAGTGTGATGCTTTTCCTCCCCATTGAAGCTTTCCCCATGGAGGGAGGAAGGAGGCTCATGGGCTCAGGACACTTAGCAGAGGCTTATGAGCCTCTGGGAGCCCATGAAGATTACAAAGATCCCTGAGGTTGCTCCTTCCTCAGAGTTATGTAAGCAATAAAATATTGCTAGGAGAGATGGTGATGTCATTACTTGCCACTTGTGTAGGGGACTTCAGTTATGCAGCTCTTGTGAGTTGTCACACATGCTGGGGCAAGTACTAAAGTCATCCACAGCGACTCACATACACTCGTAGGTGCACTAACCTGGACTTCAACAGAATCAGTCTTTGGTTTCTTCTTACCTGCTCCATCTGAAGTTAATAGAAATAGGCTCTTTACTCCTTGGTAATGGAACACATGTTTTAGTCATGTTTGGAGGCAACCATTTGGAATCAAATGGTTGACACAAAATACACTTGCCAGGATAAAGCCTTCCACGGATTGTGAGGGATAAATTCTTAGTGCCCTGACACATTCTGCTAGGTCCCCCTCCTAGAACAACTGTGCCATTGACAGAGGTACCTGCTACTGACTACAGAGACTTCCCTTGGCCACCAGAATGTGTTCCATTTGCTTTGAAGGCTGGCTGAGATAGCCCTTGAAATGAATATCCACTGATCAGCTTTCCCTGGGTTGTACAACTCAAAGGTGTACCCTAGCGACATCTTCAGAGGTACCCAGAGGGACTGAGCCATGACCACAACACAGCCATCTGATCAGAAACATTCTTTGTCCTTGTGTCCTTGTCTCCCTGACTTCTAAACATCTGTATCTGTGTTTCCAGGGCTCAGGCTCGGCATAAACTACTTGACCTTGAATTCTTAGCTCAGATTCAGATTCTAGGGACCCAACCTAAGACACGCTGCTATCTTAGGCCTGTAGGATTATCATGCTTGAGAATTGATGGATGAATCTTCTGGGTGCCTAACCTAATGCTGTGAACTATGGAACTATTGATTTTCATACTAATAGTACACAGAAATCCCACATAAATTACCTTGGAAGTTAAGACATACATGTTTAAGCAAATATCAGACCAGATAACATTATTTGGGGCTACAAGAAAGTCTCAGGTATGTGTTACGTATCATCAGAAACAAGGTAACAGAGCGAGATTCTATCTGTGCAGTGGGGATGAGGTCATAGAAGGTGTTAACTAGGTGAGGCGAATGGAGCTGTGATAGAAAGATTCAGAGAGGACAGTTCATAGTGCCTGAAACAGGTAATAGCTAATGTGGTGTGGAGCTGAAATCAGCGGAGAGAAGGGACTCTGGGTGACTCTAGGGCATTTCTAGAGGATCCCCTGATGGGGAAGAGTCTCCCAGAGTATGAACAGCACCTTCCAGTGGTTCTCAGATAAAGGGAGATCTGCCGAGGAGACAGCAGGGGTGCCTTGCCGTGGGTTTTTGTTCCCTGATGGTATTAAGTCCATCTGTCCCATTGCAGACACTTCTGCTCCACTCCTTCACTGACATCATACCGTCTGCTTCTTTAGCTTTCGTATGTGAATGACTCATGGCTCCTCAGGAATCCTCCTAGTCCTCACTGGAACTGCAGAGAAATCTGGTTTTCTGGACTGAGCAGCAACCAGGCTGTCAGTATCTCAGCCTGCAGAGGGCCATTGTTGAACAACTCAGCTCATGCTGTGTAAACTAATCTAATAAATCCCATTTTAATATATATATATATATATATATATATATATATATATATATATATACACACACACACACATATATACATATATATATCTGTTCATCTAGAAAACGCTGACTAATACCTATAAGCATAGTGTTCTAAATGCAGGGGTGGGGGCTCAACAAATTCTTTGGGTAGAAAAATTGGCAAATGAGTCACTTACGAAAACCAGGTTCCTTGAGAGCCCGTGTCCCATTGCATAATGCGGTGAGCAATGGATGCAGACTCCCAATTTCAGCTTCTTACACAATCCTCCCCGTGCTTTAGATGGTTGCGGTGCAAATAGCTTGTTTAGAACGGAGCCTTCAACAGTTATTCAGCTATTTGGGCAGTGCCAAGTTTCTGAATTCACAGCGAACAGAGACTTCTCTGATTCCAGCTGGGAGTGGCTCTCAGAAAGCCTATCCTGGAGGCACCTTATGAAATACAAAGGTATAGTTTTGTAGATCACAAACAGAACAGTTGTGTCTGCCTTCCCCTGCTCAGCATGTTTTTGAGTTAAGATCACATTTCTGTATGTATCTGTGATTTGTTTCTTGTTACTTACTGAGAGGTCTTCTTTTGCCAGTCTATAAAGAATGGTTTTCCTTTTAGGAGCCTTAGGATGAACACATGGAAGAAGGGTTTCCAAGAAACTGGGATCAGGTATTGTGCTAATAAATGACAAAACAAATTAGTCTTAAAATCAAAATTAGTCTCGGACAATGGAAGTCATTTCATACTAACTAAATGACCAGCATGCCCAGAAGACATTATAGTTTTAAACATATACATAGCAAGCACAGGAACCTCCATTTCATAAAAACAAATACCACTGAATGTAAAAATACAGGTTAAGCCTGACACAACACTAACAGACAGGTCATTCTGACAAAAATTAAGAAGAGAAATTAAATGATGTCATCAACATCTATAGGCATCTACAGAGCAAGCTATCCCATACTCTCTTCAGCAGCCAATGGAACTTTCTCTAAAACAGATCATCTAAGAGGACACAGAAGTGAGCTTTCCTCTCAGAGTGCAAACCTGCAACCTTTAAGAAGATAAATTATAGCAAATAATAGTGAAGATGCGGATTACAGGGAGTCCTCGTACAGTGGGAGCGCGAGTGTGAAGTACAGAAACCAGCATGAAAACTTCTCATAAACTAAAAGTAGATCTGCCACCTGACCCCCAGCCACACTATTCCTGGTCCTGACTCTAAGAATCCTATGTCAACACACCAGCAAGATACTGGCCCATCAGTTACCATTGCAACCCTTCTCAGAATAGCTAAGTTATAGAACCAAACTAGGAGCCTAACAACAGGGGGATGGATGAAGACATTTGGTATACATACAATGGTTTTTGTCCAACCACAAAGACCACAGAAGTCAAGCTGCCTAGAGAGAGAAAAGAGACAAACAGGAGTGGAGAGGGGTAGACGGAGAAAGGGTAAGATTTTGTGGGGAAAATTGTGATCGGCATACAGTATTTACTTGTGAAAATGTCCTTAAATGAATATACACAGTGAACCATTATTAAATAAATATAAGTAAAAGAGAGTCTATCATTAATAACTAATAATATTAAACATGTACTTTATAACAAAAGCAGAAATACATTGATTATTTTTTGCTAATAAATGATAATTTAAGTAAACTTAAATGTTACTTAAATTTAAGTAAATTTAAATGTTACTTAAATTTAAGTAAACTTAAATATTAAATTGAATAACATTTATTATCTCAAATTGTCCATGGATCAAGAATTCAGAACTTGTATAGTTAAGTTCTCTTAGGAATTTGTAGTAAAATCATCAAAGAAAGCTGCTGACATCTGAAAACAATTAGAAACAGTCAGCTTGATGGCTCACTGATGTGACCAGCAGTCGCTGTGAGGAGGTCCCAGTCTATCCCCCACATGGATCTCTCCATGGGATTCTCAATATACCTTCCATTCTCTCTGAGTAAAGATCTCCACAACAGCAGGGTGGATGCATAAACTCACCAATCACATGCCAGCGTTCACCCACATCCTCTTAGTTACACTCCTTATGCTTATATGGTATAAAAAGAGACTATGAATATTGGCTATGACCCTGAAAAGGTTTCATTGATATCCTAATGCTAGTATCTGAATATAAATCACTTTAACTGGAAATAGAGACTCTGCAGGTATTACCCAAGTTAAAATGAAATTATACTAAGTGACTAGTATCCCTTTAAGAAGAAAATATTTGATCTGCTCAAAAAGAAAAAAAATCATGCCTGTACTGGAAACCTAACCAATTACCTAGGGCTAGGAAAGCCATGGATCTTAGAGGAAAACATGCAAATGCCTCTTCACTAAACCAGCTTGATACTAAAGCACATTCTGAATATTTGTCTTTATAGACACAGATAAGTATAGTCCTTACCTTCATCAAGGAAACTTCGCCTTGCAATAGACAGAAACCATTACAGGAAACCACAACCAACTGAAACGCAGAGTTATGGAGCCCAGTCCCACACCGCAACCTAAAGCTTGGGATCACTTCAGAAACGAGGGCAGTAAGAGCCAGAGCACCAGACCTGTGAGATTGTGTGTCTAGAATTATAGTCAGAAGAATAAAGTATTATCAACACACATGGCTAAACGTGAGCTGGACAAGGGCAACAATAACAGACATGCTGACATGAACTGGGAAAAGCCCACCAAACCTCAATCCCACCTAAACAACGACAGGCAACTAAAGAAGGCGGCGAGCAAGAGAGATAGTCTTTTCCAGGGACAAGCATACCCAACAGTCAGTCCTGAAAACATACATACAAGCAATATATATACAGAGCAGATGTACTTATATATTTAGGAATACTTGTGGGTAACAATTATTAATGAAATAGAGGTTATGAATTAGAAAGATAGCAAGAAAGGGCATATAGGAAGGTTTGGAGAGAAGGAAGGAAAGGGGAAAACAATGTGATTATAAGAAAATCTCAAAAAATAAAAGAAATCATTTTGGAGGAGGAGGAGGAGGAGGAGGAGGAGGAGGAGGAGGAGGAGGAGGAGGAGGAGGAGGAGGAGGAGGAGGAGGAGGAGAGAAGAGATAATTTAGAGACAGACAAATAGCAAATAGCCCAGCTCAGAAGCTGTGTGAAAGGGATACAGAGATACGGTGATGAGGAGACATGGCAAGGTGATGCAGAGATACAGAGATGCAGCTCTAAGTCAAATAGTGTCACAGATTGTAGACACCCTACAAAATCTTAAGAAGCCAAGGAGAGATCTTCCCCGTAGCTATAGCAGACTGCTTTCCACTAGAGGACTGAGGGGGCAGGGAAGAAGAGAGAGGGAGGGGGAGGAATGGGGAGATCAGAAGCTCCATACATTTCCTGGGTTTGCAGAGGGATTTAGGATTATATCAAAAGGCTTAAACTGGGCAAATGGCATGTTCTGTCTGTGATTTTAGAAGATGGTTCTGGACACTAGGAATGGGTAATAGATAGAAGAAGAAGCAAGAACTAAATGAAAGCATCAGTTACAAGACTCTTATGAGATCCATCCAAAATGATTTTTGCCTGGGTTGAAGGTGAAGAGCAAACGATTACAGCAGATGTGTGCTAGATCTCACATTTCATGGGATGCAGAATTCAGGCTAGTCTTCTTCAAGTCATTGGAACTTCAACTTATTTAAAATATGAACTTAATCCATTGTAGGATAGAATTTATTGCTATTTCTTATTGTCTCAGTTAAAAGGCCTAACAGGGCACAAAGCCAGTCCCAAATCTGCCTCTTGTCTAAAAAAAAAATCTCTCTTCAATTCTTCACTAACATCTAGTTGCACCGAGGACAGTGTCTTTCTGTGGACGTGGTGTTCCTGTAATGCACACCCCTTTGCCTCTGCCTAGCATGACTCTCCAGGTTACCTTCACAGAACATCTGTACTTTAGTGCCTCCTCTTATCCAGTTACCTTCTCTTCCTCCCTCCCTCCCTCATTCCCTCCCTCCCTCCCTCATTCGCTCCCTCATTCTCTTCCTCCCTCCCTCCATTCCTTCCTTCCTAATTTCCTTTTCTTTTTCTCACCCCATTGGGTACTAATGATGAATCCTACCTCATGTTACATGCTTGCTTAAATAGCCTATCAACCCTGTGCCTTGATAAACCAGCCTGTCTTCATCTTATGCTTGAAAGCCATCTTATAATAAAATCAAACTAGGTTCATTCCTATTATGATTAAATCTGTTTCTCCAAGATTGGGCTATGTTCCAGTTGTAACCTAAACTATAAATAAATGGCTCTGTACTACCTGTTCCAGGAAACAGCAACCATGTCTTTGTTTCACAAGGCTGTTATGACCAATCTTGCAACCTTACCTTTGTTTCAAAGTGTTATTATGACTACCTCGTTATGTTCAAGTTTCTGCCTGCCAAAGCCCCCATTTGGAAACCCCCTACTCTTACCCTATTTGGAAACCTCCACCCCTGAGCTATAAAAATCTTGTCTTTCCCATGTTTAATGTTGACCTCTTGAACTCTGCTTTAGAGGGAGGTAGTCTATGTACATGAATAAAAACAGTTTGCTTTAATTAATTGCTTGCTTTAAGTAATTTGGCCATGATTATTTGGGTCTGTGGTCTTTCTCCTCAAATCTTTGGGATTAATAGCTTCTGGGAAACAAACATCAAATCTAAGTCTTTTTAAAAATATATCCATTTGGCACAGTCTATGGTACATTGTAGAAATTTGATTAATAATTATTTAATGAACAGAGACAGTAAAAGATGGTGAGAGTATTTGTTGACAATTACTGGTAGAATTATTTCCGATAAATATAAAGATACTCATATTTTCTCCCAAAACTAGCCTTAAAGAACCCCTAAGCCTCACCGGAAAAGACAAGAATGGTTTATATGCTTATTTTTCACGTGGTTCATTTGCAATGCTGAGCTCTTGAGATATGGAGGATTAGCTGGTCTGGCAGGCCTGTCTACAGTGTTGGGCTTAAATTAAGCTGCTGTATCTGACCTTGACTCTGGTGCTGGGGAATCCAAACTCGTTGTGACTGCATAGGCAGTCACTTTACCAGCTTAGGCAACTCCTGGTCCTTATTTCTTTTTCTTGACTTGATACCTTTTGCTCTCATTAAATTTGTTTATCTAGTCTTTAATAAACTTGCATTTCCATATGGATACAATACAGCTTATTTAACTAAACCTCTTTTTGATCATTTATATTGTTTTCAGTTTCTCATAATAATACAAAGGCCTAATTTTAATGTTAAAGTATTTTCCAGGAGCCTCAGCCTGAGAGCAACACTGTTGCTTAGTTTGCTGTTTGAGATGATGTTTCAAGCTGAAGTGTTTATGAATTCAGAACTTTGTAGGCCATTTTTTCCAGAGCTATATCTCCATACTTCTACCACGGAAGTACATGTGTGAACAAGAGGCACCGTGTTGTCTTTTCATGGCAGTATGTGGATCTTTTACAATGAACTTCAAGCCTGACTCTTGCCCTTTCTCCATCTCTAGCAGCTGATACAGATTAGAAATCACCAAGCTTGTAATTTTACTGATAAGGAAACTAAAGTCCAAAGCAAAGAGTTAGCACGAAGCTACACTTGGAGCCAGAATGTCTGAGTTTTCTACTACAGCTCTCTTAGCTGAGTTGAGACATAGTCATACTATTTATTTATGGGGTAGGGACTCCCCAGCAGTTCCCTTGCCTAGCTCGCATATCCTCATCTAGGAAGCAAGTAATTACAGTTCATGCAGATGTCCTGCAGAAGGAGCAGGGCCAGACCCAGGGTATGTGGCTGTCCCTTCAGGTCTATTCATTATCGCCATCATTCTCTGCGACAAACAAAAATTCCCTGAACCTTCTTCGCAAGCTCCCTGTCAGGACTCTGATGATCACTTCTAATCACCTGATGCTGGGCCACTGAGGAGCCTTTGAGTCGGGCTGTGGTTGGGCACTTTTCTCTGTATCACAGACACCTGTCTCCTATTTGCATTAAGAACTGGGATTTGCTTGTCAAAACCTGTAGGAACAAATTGCCTTCAACTTTTCCCACAATTACGTCCTGAGAGATGCCATCATTTGCACTTAGGTCTCCACTGGATATTCCTCTGGTTTTAAAAAGTGTAACCTTGTGCATCTTGACTAATGGGATCACGAACTACGCTGAAAAAAATAGTGCTATTATTCCTGCAGTGAAAATTGGCCTGTTGGCTGGGTTATTTCCATTTAAACACATTGTTAAACTAAAACAAATAAAAGAAAACAAGACAAAAAAAGCAACTGCTGTTCATTTCAATGGGGGAAGTGGCGAGAAAGTCAGTGAAGCCCAGCTCCTTGTCCTCGGCTTTGTCCCTATGCTCCTGAAGACCTCAGTTGAGGTTTTACCCAAAAGAAGCCACAGTGGGAGCCCAAATGTGTCCCTTTTCTACAAAGGACTATCTTGAGTTGGCTTCAGGACACTTCTATGTGCAGAAACGACAGCACATTAAATTCTTTTCTTGCTGGATCATATACATACCACAAACTGTCACATACATTGGGTAAGTGCTTGTCCTAGACAAAAAAAAAAAAAAAATAGGCTCAGGATAGAAGTTTTCACCATCCCTTTAAAGCAAATCCTTTGTTGTTGTTTTTCGAGGCAGGGTTTCTCTCTAACAGTCCTCACTGTCCTGGTACTCTCTTAGAAGGAAGACCAGCCTGCACTGAGATCTTCCTGCCTCTGCCTCCCAAGTCCTGGGATAAAGGGCGTGCGCCGCACCACCACCTGGCATTAATATAAGTCTTAAACCAAGCTGACACCTGTTACACTGGATTAGAGCTCTCTGCATCCTTTGCAGTGAAGATCATGTCGGGATACAGAGTGTGACAGGAGCCTCGGTGACCGAGTCAAAAGACCAGTAGAGAAAGCGAAGGCTGTGCGCTTGTGTACAAAATGTCCTGGCTTCTGCAGGTAGAAGGCAAAGTCAGCATCTTGGCTAAAACAGAGACAATTGATCTCAGAGACATCACGTCAGCCCTTAATGCATTTTTTCCATGCATTCTGGCGAGGGCAGCTGCCCAGGTGATAGACATAAACGGATTCTGTGAATGGTAAATATTCCCAAAATGACAGAAGTAAAATTTTAGTTAAGTCTCTCCCAGTTTGTTTTCACATTCCAAAGACATTAAAAGTCAATGTTGCTTTATTTTTTTATTCTCACACTTAGTGAACTGCTTATCCAGAAGGAAGCCAAACCACTCTCTCTGTCTTACCTCATGAGATGTGAGAACCCGCTCCCACCCTGGGGCTGTGCTGTAATCTTGCTTTCTGTGTTTATTGGACACTGCTCTGACTGCAAGCAAAACTCAGTAGGCTGGAACTCCAGGTTCACATTTACCTCTCCCACAGTTGCTATCAGGTGACAGTACCCACCCTCCATTTTCTGCTAACCACTGATAAGCCAGCTGAGCCAATGACTGTGTCTGAACCACAGCTGGATGACTTTGGACACTAATATTCACATGACAAATTTTACCATTTTGCACATATTTTGTTGAAATCACCAATAACTTTTTAAAGCACAATTTCAAATATCATTTTAACACAAACACCTAAGCACTGTAATAAAATATATATTATTTCATAATTCTAAGCTGAAGGTTGACTTTTAAAGGAGTGTTCATATGTTTGGCATGGCTGGGTATGGTCGATGCCTCTTTCTAAAAATTGAGGGGCTGTGGAATTGAGAATATATTTTTTTTCTGCAAATTTGAATTTCTTCACGCCTACCACTCCAGCTTGACATTTATGCCACAATCTCCAGGTGGCGTGTTAAATTCTGAGCATCCTTTCCAAAGGCTACAAGAGCCTGCGGATTCATCTTTAAGCACAAGAAGAGTTGCAAAGTGAAATCCTGCAGTCATGCATCATAAGCCACAGATGCATGTGGCTTCCTCAGTTTGACTCCGGTGACTGCTCGGCCAGCAGACAGGGTGTGCTGGGTGGTAAATCCCCACGCCTTCATGCAGCATGCAGAGCCCAAATCATCGCCAGGTGACTCCACAGGAAGTCATGACCCATTTGCTCTGGGTAAGGAAAATGGAGCCTGTATGTCAAGGAGGAGAAGCCCTGGCTGGTGGGCACATTTGGCAGCATCTTAGTTTCCCCTTTGGCGGCGCCAGAGGTAGAAGAATACAAAGAGTTATTGTTCGCATCTCCCTGAGACTTGACAGATGCACGCTTAAAGGGCAGCTTCAGTACCAGGGGGGCAAAGACTTGATCCTGCTCTGCTCCAAAAGTAAATATTTATCCTTAATTCAGTCTAAATGAATATTGGACTCTCCCAGCAATCTTTTCTCCTGCTGCCATTTTCTCATTAAAATCTCTGATGCTGCTTCTTCACAGTTTCCACAGACAACAGGTTTCCTGCTCATTATACACCAGCTCCGAGATTTGGGACAAAGGTCATTTAAACAAGAGAAAATCATGTTAAAGAAAATGTAGGGAGCAATTTGAATATAGCAACAAGTATGGCTGTGTTGGAAATATAATGAGTTTTGACTACTGTTTCTTTAGAGAAGAATTCAAGACAGGAAATGATGTGGCTACCAAACTTTTATATCATACAACATTTTTAACATGCCAATTTATCTTCTTTTGGAAATATGAATACTTAATAACATATTGGCTCCTGCTGAAGCCAAAAGCCAATTATGGATCTCTACAAATAGGTTCATTTTGTGGGGATATGGGAATGGGACTATGTAGAGGAGATGCAAATTAAATCTAAATTTCTTTAGAAAGGCAGAGTAAGAGCTATTTAAACAGGAAATCAATTATAAATGACAAGGTTAAAAAAAACCTAGGTTTTATCTTTTCTAGAATCAACTATAAAACTTGACTGAGATAATGAGAAAGACACAATGGGGAAATCATTGCAGTAACTCTGTTGAACAGTCTGTGTGCCCGGCATGGGCTACAGAAGAATACCTTGCATAAGTGAACCCACTGCATTGGTGGCCATGTTTGAGGCTGTTTCATTTCATTCCCCTTCTCAAGCATGTGAGACCCGGACTCCTTGTAGCTCACAGAGTCTGGGGGTCCAGGGGCGGAGAGCGGAGGGCATCTTTCCTTTTCTTGTGGTGGACCTTGATGAGCTCTTCCCAGAGTTTGACTTAGAACATCTGGAAATGCCATGCACTGACCTCTACAAGCTGTATTGTTCCATGATTGGTTTTATACAGCTGTGTTTTATTTTAGCATTGAAATTGTATGAATATGATAGCTATAGGGGAACTTAACTAGAAGCAAAATTGCAAAAATATGCAACAATTGATAAAGGTGTTGTCTTGCTTGACTGTGTGGTGTAACTGACATTAACTATAGGGGAGAAATCATGCCATTGCATATGCAGTGTGGCATTGTTTGACAGAAATGGTTGGCAGGGCTGGGGTTTGGGAATCCATAAAACTTCATTTAAAAAATATCAAGATTTTGTTTTGATTTTAATAACACTTTAAACTATTTTACCCATGAAAATCTTTTAAATAAGTGTGACTGCCCTCATTTTACTATAAACTAATTATAAATGAGTCTTGTGATCTGCTCAAAATCCTATTTATTGTTAGGTGATGGAGATGGCATATAAAACTAATTTTGTCACAGTTCTGAGTTGGAGCTTTATAAGCTTGCATCATGGGATCTACGCCAGTCAAATAAATAAGCTTCTTAGCAAATAAGAGTTTATGAGCATCCTCCAGTAACCATGGCGTTGTTTAGAAAAGGCTTAGAAGTTGTCATCTATTCCAACCCTATGGTGATACTTATGACTCTCATAAAATAATGCTCCTATCTGCGGATCCTTCTTCCCCGGATAGCTGACAAGGGCCTTTGCTGTCTACCAACTGTAACAGTTGGAAAAGGAACAAAATGTTAGCACCATTGTTATTTCTTTTTTAACGACATAGGCCTGGTGTGCTCTGTTGTTTCCCAAGTCTGTGCTTTAGATATCTGAGTTCTGTACATTGAGTCCGAGTAGTTTCATCAAACAGGCTTAGAGAGACTTCCTGCAACACAGTGGTTTGTGAAGAGTAACACAAAATGCTAAGAAATAGGTTTGGCCAGAAACTTTGTCTATAGGACAAATTCTGTAAGAAACCATCTAATATAATGGATTTATCCAAGGAGCTAAAAGGAAATAACTGCCACCTAGAACTGTTTCCCCATTTCACTTAGGATTTACTTGGATCTAGGGCCTCAGTTTTTTGCAAGGCTCGTGGAGGCAGGTATGGGATTAGAAGCTGAGAACAGAAAGATTCAAATGAGAAATGGCTGTGAGATGCATACATCAGCTGAACTGAGGGCAGCGTGGAGACAGATTTGTAAGGGAGCTCCTGACATTGTGGTGGTCACAAATCTCTGCTGTCACTGTGATGAGTTCTTTAGGGACACTTTTCAACACAGGGTTCACAGTTCTAGCTGCAGAACCACACACTAACCGTTCCTGCAAAAAATAAAAACAAACTCACACAATCAGCAATAATTCCCTTAACTAAAATGCCCACTCTCAAGATAGCTTTAATATTAGTGCTCATCCTTTCATGCAAAATATTGTTTGTCAACAATGGGTTTGCCTGTAATTTTATAGAATATATTTATATTACAGAACCAGGGCAGAGAGTTGTTCCAAATTTCTCTGAAGTCTCTCGTCCCTCTTCCCAAGGTGCTATTTGTTTATTTCCTAATATTCTTCTTAAATAAAGTGCTATGTTTTATGTTTTTAATATTCCCTATGTTATTTTAAAAATATGAGTGTGTAAATCTTAATACAACTCTCAACTATCAAAATAAAATATCTAAGGTATACAAAGGATTAGTTCACAATAAAACTTTTTAATGAAATGAATAGAGGCAGTCTATGTAACAAATGAAATAATTTATACTTCTGAAAACAAAAATAAATAAAGTCACATATAAAACTTAGCAACACAGGGGACTAGAAGTTAGCTCAGTCAGTAAAGGCTTATAGGCAAAAATAATGACCTGAGTTCAATTCCCCAGTACCACCTATATGTATATATATATATATATATATACATATATGTGTGTGTGCTTATATATTTATATATATTTGTGCACGTGATTCCAATGTTGCAGAGGCAGAGACAGGCAGATCCTGGGGCTCACTGGCCAGATAGCTGAGTTTTCTTGGCAAGTATGAAGCCAGTGAGAAATTCCATCTAAAAAAAAGAAGATGAACTACCCCAAAGAAAATACATTCAGGTCACCCTGATCATACACATGTGTACTTGCACACACACAAACAAGCATACATAATATATGTATACAAATATGTATATACATACTATATATACATATGTTGGAAATAATGGCTAATAGAGTATTTGCAAGAAGCATGAATTTGCTTTTGGAAGGGAAAGTAAAAGAATGGGCAGGAGTCTTATGCACAGTATCTTTTAGTAGTGTTTGAAATTCTATAGCAAATGTTTCAAACCTGCATTTTGCAAAGCAAGCTGGTGGACCAACGCTATCATTAGATTAAGAAAACTTTCAGGAACAACAAAAGGTGACTTTTTTGCTTCATGTTTCATCTGTATGTTTGTGTACGGTGTATGTGTGTGATGTATGTGTAAAATACAAATATATAATATATATGCATGGCATGTGTGTCTTTATGTGACTGTGGGCATGCATGTGGAAGTCAGTGGACAACTCTGAATGGTGGTCCTTGCTTGCTATCCAGTTTGTTTACTGCTTCATATGCCAGGCAAGCCGAGTCATGGGGCTCCAGAGAGTCTCCTGCTCCACTTGCCATTCTCCCTGTCTAGGTGCTGAGAATACTGACATCTATCTACACTGCTGAGTCTAGACTTTCCCATGATTCTGGGAATCGTCAAGCTTGTGTCAAGCCATCTCCCCAGCTCCTAATTTCATTCTGTGTAGCAGTAGAGATGCAATCACCCTGTATCTGGGTGTCCCCCAAAATACACTTTCAAAATATATAAGAAAATGAGACAGATTGTATATTAGCATAGCAAATGTGCTTGAAGCATACTCTTGGGAAATTGGTGAGATCAACAAAAACCAGTTGAGCCTATAGGAAAGTTAACCATGGCCAAAAGCTTTGATCCAATTGGCATGGGTCTGTTCAACAAAGAATGAGTCTTCTCAAGGTCATTTGCATATGCAAAACTGATCCGTATCCTTGGCAAAGGAATTTCAACAGCTACTAATGAAGCAGCTACAGTCCACAGGACATAATGCAATAAAATCATAAATACCTTTAAAAGATGAGGAAAAGAAATCAGCTTAAAAATCAAAAGAGGTGCTTCAAAGCAGCTGGCGGGTTAATGAAGAAATCGGAAGAGAATTTGATGACTCTCTGGAGCTGAGTGGGAAATCACTATTTAGTTGAACTACCAGGACAGAGAGAAAAACTTAAAGGCAAGATAATTAGTGCAGAAAATAATTCAGGAAAAAGGAAATTTTCAAAGATTAATGTAGTATAAAAGTTGACAAGGCTTATGGGGGAAAAAGCACACAAAATATTAAGAATATGACACAATTTTAGACACATTAAACAAATTAAGGCCCTAAGAAAAGGTGACAAAATTTTATTCTAGGAGTGCTAAAACCTTTTAACATTATTATTATTATATTTTATGCATTCTAAATATATGTACACGCATACACATATATTCATACATAGCCATTTAAAAAAACTAAACTAATGATGAGAATTTTATTCACTAAAGATGTTAGACCGAGACAGGTGTCTTTGACATCAGCTTGTAAGAATCACTTCCTATGAACTTTTCCAAAGGTTAGAGCTAGAAGAGAAAAGCTACTCTGCCATAGGCCTTTCCAAACAAAACACAAGTTTAATTTAATGAGAAGAGTTTAGAGCTTTCTCATGTAACACTGCTGTCTGCTCCAGCACGGAGCGCACGCTCAAGGAAGCAGAAGTAAAGCTTTTACTTGCCTCGTGCCCTACCCCCACTTCCTCTGCCACCTTCACAACAGAGTTCCATTTTCAAACCATCAACCCCGCTAGTCAGGATGTCACCTTGAGCTGAAGGGGAGTATAAAAAGAAAATAAAAACAAAAACAAACAAACAAAAAAGAGGGTAATCATACACCTCTCATCATTGATGCCCCTGATGAGATCAGGATTTCATCTGCAAAGAGCAATGAATTATTACTCAACACGTAATATCTGCCTTGCCTATGACCCTAAGAACTTTACTATGGCAACAGAGAGAGCATTGAAACCGTCATCTCATTAGATCAAAAAATAGGTAATTAGTAAACAATAAAAGCTGTTAGTAAACTTTCATTCTTTTCAGATAATTCTTCTTAATACAATTAAGAGCACAAAGAAATTCTGCCAGAAGAGATGGAATATAGAGCTGAATCTCTTGAAATGGTATGTTTAAAGTGTGTGTGTGGGAACCAAACATCCAGATCATCTTTGATACATATATATATATGTGTGTGTGTGTGTGTGTGTGTGTGTATGTGTATATGTATGTATATATATAATAGACACCTGCAAACTACATGTTCACACAGAAATATAAATTATTCTATGTTCATTCATTCAGTGAAATGAATGATTAAAATGAGTGGGTCATTATCAGCACAGATGCATCTAATACACACTGGAAAACAGAGCGGGATGGCCCCTTGATACGAGCACCGACAGTCCTGTTATGTGTCCTTCATGAACAGCTGCCTTGTTCAGCAGCGCGCGATGCAACCCCACCACTTTCTCTAGGGAAAGAAGGAAGGAGACTAATGAAGCTATGAGAAGATTTGTACTGATTAGAAGTGTAAAAAAAAAATACCTAAAGCTAATAGATGGGAATGCATTAAGTCTGTCTAGGCACAAAAGTGGTTGTTTGATTCTACTCTTCATGTTTCTAAATGCTTTTCCTATTTCATAAAGATTAGGAATTCAGGCATGTCCTCTGCTTCTCTCTGAGGTCCCTAGTGTGACAAGCCTTACGATGCTGACTGTTCAGCGGCCTGCCCAAGCTAACAGCCAGCCCTGGAAACTGGGTGGATTCTTCCATCTGCTCTTTGGCCTGTACGTCCCATCCCATCTGACACCGTGCTGAGGACCCTGGGTTGCAAGCCTGAAGTTGGTCCTGCTCCATTCTGCTTTGCAGAGTCCTGTAATAGTTTTTCTCTGTGACAGAGAGAAACTCATCTCACAGATCCAGTCCCAGATGAGCAACTTATAACAAAACACTAATTGCTTCAGGCCCCAAGTGTTAGAGCTTTGTACTATGTAGCATACACATCTGCGGGCCTCCCTGCCTGCCAGCAGCCGCACTGCAATTTTCTCCAAGATGGGTTCACATTTCCCAGGTGGTCAAAGCTAGGAAAGCTTCATTAGTGACGGACACTGCCTGCAGCCAGCCACACCCTCCCACCTGCCGTGACGCCGGAGCACCTACCCTTGGCCTCAGTGAGGACTTAACTATTCTACACATTGAGTGTGGCTTGAGGGTTAGGCTCCCGCTATGCATTGACTATGCATCAAATAAAACTAAAAAACTGTGGACACGTTAGCTCATCCAACAAGTATTAGGAGTATTAAAGTTTATTCCTTTTCTTTTCTTTTTTGTTGTTGTTTTTTTTTTTGTTTTTCGAGACAGGGTTTCTCCGTGTTGCTTTGGAGCCTGTCCTGGAACTAGCTCTTGTAGACCAAGCTGGCCTCGAACTCATAGAGATCCACCTGCCTCTGCCTTCTGATTGCTGGGATTAAAGGCGTGCGTGCACCACCGCCCGGCAAGTTTATTCTTATTAAAGATAGAACAATTGATACTATGAGTTTACAAGGTTTTTGTTTTCCTCAGCGTAGTTCTGTTTTGTTTCCATTCTCCCATTCACCTTTCTAAATAGAAAAACAAATCCAAAATAATCCATTGGTTCAGAACACGGTAAGTCAGTGTGGTACAATTTTGAATAAAGGTGAAGACTAGATCCAGCGGAAGAGCCACAAGAATTAAATACGCGAAGAAGCCTCTTAAAGACACAGAACTTCACTGTAGGAGAATCAACAAGCAATACTGTGATGGTTAGGAATGTCCACAGTTTACTTTTCTTCCATCTGGCCCATAAAGTGACTTTCTCACTGCTGAGAACTGTAAACACTGCGTTAGTCAGTGGAACTTTAAGAAGCGATGTGTGTTCAAGGGGAGAAGCTTTAAGATGCTACACCCTCACTCCTGCAAGCAAGAACCCCTCACGGGATTCACTGGGTCTTAAAAAAACAAACCTGAAAGTAAAAGTGGGGACTCTAGTGAGAAGAGAAAGTGGACGGCAGGAACGAGAGAGGCAAGAGAGGGTAGTGGGGTGTGTAAATACGACTGCAATACATTATGGACATGTATGAAAATTTCAAGATGAAATCCTTTATTACATATAAATGAAGTGCGAAAAGAGTCTATCTCTCTCCATTGCATTACCTTGCTCTCTGCCACAAAAAAAGCAAGAGTACCCCAGATTCTGACACTCCTGCCATCTGCGATTTCAAAGTGAAACTAACCATGTAGCTCAGGTGACCTGCTGTGGCCGAGTGGTGTTAATTGGATGTGCTAGTTTACTGTGTGAGCACACCAGGGTGTGGGGATTGTTGGTTTATTGCAGTGGATCCTAATCCATCCTGATTAACAGGAAAAGAAGGTATGCTAAGCACTGTCATCCACTGTAACAGAAAATGAGCTAGTTGCCCTCAGGCTGGAGACAGAAAACATGTATGCGCAGCTCTGTCCGTATTTGACTTGTTTTTAGTTGTTAACCTAATCGCATCATACGTAAGGCTTACTAAAAGCTATTGCTTGAAATCTTTACGAATATTAACTCCTTCCGTGTCCACAACAGCCCTGTAAAGTGCTATTTTTATCTTTGTTTTACAGAAAGGGAAGGTTAATCAGAGAGATGAAAGATTGCCCATGATCACACATCTAATAAGAAACACAAGCTGGGATTTCATTCTTGGGGTCTGATTCCAAAACACACTTTAGACTATGGAGCTCTGTGTAGTTCCATATTTCAGCTGATTCGGGGAGCCTGAAATCTGCTTCCGAGTTAGAGATAAATCGATTCCGAAACCAGGTGCTTTCTCTTCTGACTTTGTATTAAACATTATCTAGCTCCTCTGGGTAGCCCATCTCTTCGGGTCCAGTCAACATGGTTTGGGTGGAACTGACCCGATGCTGTTTGTTCTAAGAGTATGTCTGGATTGCCTTGTCCCAGACACACTGGATGGACCAATGTGAGAAGCCAGCTGAAGTTTTTAGAGAAAATGCTTCCATCGCTTCTGCTGTGATTACACAGGTGTGGTCCTGAGGCTGGGTCTATGGTCACATCAAAGCTCTGAGAAGTGAGAGCAAGCATCGCACACCCTGATGTGGAACCAACCACGGGAGGCAAAGCAAAGAGCCACAGGTTGTTGCAATGAGCATCGTTGCACACGGTGAGTTCAATCACCCTAGAAGGCAGCCACGCCAACACATCATTGCCTGTACTCCAGGAGCCCCCTAATTCATCTTTTCACCTTAACCACTGTCTAAGAAGAATGCATGAAGCAATAATTTCACGATAGTTAAAATGTGCTGGGTAACGCGGCATCTTCTTCACATGGAAGCCTGTGGTCCTCACTTGTACTTCTCGGAAAGATAAGTGTTTCGAGACAGAAAGAGCCGAAGGGAAAGAGACAATGTGTAGATATGAGGCAGTCAGTGGAAAGACCCAAGTCTGTGGACAGACTGACTTGATTCCAAGTCTTGTGCACTCTATCCCATGTGGCTGTGACCAGACTTCATACCATTTTTTAATGTGACCTTCCTCATTTATAACAGGAAAAAAAATCACAAAATTATATGACAAAAATTATATTAGAATTGTAATTGGTATTAGAGATGTCTTTGAAATGTGAGAATTTATCAATGGGATGAGAAAACATGTCTCTCTATAACGTGGGAAGTACGCATCAGACTGGAGACAACCCATCTAATGAAGTAGCTCGCTGAAGGTCACACCCAATATGGGATGAAAGCAGGATTCGCAACCCAACCTGACAGAATTTGAAGCTTTTCTCATGACATCAAGTCCCAGCTACAAAGGCAAAGAGATGCACTCGGCTCAGGCATGGAAATTGCTTACCCATGAAAATGTGAAGCTTGCAAAGCCAGCCCTGCGGGAGGAGTCATGTCTGCTGGGACCCGGAACCCCGGGCACATGTTTCTGGCAGTCAACGTGATGCATTCAGCATGCCCCATGGCTCACATTGCTACAGGATCCTCTGTTTCTCGTTCCTTTACACACAGACATGATGGGAAATGCTCTTGACCTCTGAAGTCTAGTTCAGACTTTCTTGTTGCCAAATTCCAAAACAGCCATAAAATGTGACCTGTACTCTTAACCTCTCAGGAATCTCCTGGTGGAAGCTGCTCCCTGCCCCTCCCCCCACCACACACTTTCTTTACTCAGTTCAGATCAACAGCTCCCAACTCTGGCTTATGATGTATCTTTGGTTAGGTCAAGGACATTCCCAAACGAGACACATTTAATTTATGGATTTCTGAGCTGGTTATGAGTGGAAAGGAATCTTGGCCCCACATGCTCGTATTGCAAAGGAGAAAACTTTGGCCAGGGCAGCTAGCACACCAGCTCGAATAACAAACCTAGCCTGATTCAGCGCCATTTCTTGATCCACTCCCCATGCCACCTATAATTTGAGGTGAGGAATTGTGAAGGGAACTCCAAATTTAAACAGAAGGATTTCTAGATTTAAGAAATAAAACACAGAATTACTACTTCAAATTAAATCTCAAGTAAGTGACAATTTTTTTAAAAAAAAACTCATGTTGCATGTAGCCTGCTTAGATGAACTAATTATTCTTTATCTGAATTTCAAATTGTCCTGAACATGCTATATTTTTATCTTGCAAACTTATCCTAAGCCAAATAAATTATACTGGCTTCTATGTTTCAAACAAACTAACAAACAAACAAACAACAACTCCTCCAAAAAGAAAAGCAAAACAATCAAACAAAAAACCAAAAAAAAATTTAACACAGCCTAAGTAGCAAGAACAACAAAACCAACTAAACAACAAACCAAAAAAAAAAAAACAAACAGAAAAGCTTAAGTAGACAGTGAGAACATAAACCCTTATTCACTAAAGTTGAAATAAGCAATGACCAGAAAAGAGCTTTATGGAGTTCAGAAGAACAAGGAAAAATGCAGAGGCAAGAAGGGGAGAACAGTCCTCTGGGAAGTGAAAGTCTCTGGCTATCAGCAGAAACACCATGAAACATGAAATAATATCCAACTTTGCCCAGTGCTCATTCATATGGGCTCTTCTTGGTCCCTACTCTTTCTTTCCATACACTGTTTAATTACCATGATCAAATAATGAGAATTTAAAATTTTTAAATCAAAGCTCTGGTTTTAGATGATTTCAAACTCAAAAAGTATGAGCAGTCTTAGTAAGGCAAGCCCTACTCCCTTTCCACCCTTCCAGGCTCATACCCTGAATTGTGAGGGACTGCTTTTGAACTTTGAATATATTTCTAAGGTTAAAACTGTCTCCCTCCTCATTTGCCCAGAATAAGAGACTTGGGGGGAAAGAGAGTTTGAGGGTTAGAAACTGGGGTCATTCATTGGTCACCATCCTTCTTACGCCAGAAATATTTTCATCTCTTTAATCCCAGCACTTGGGAGGCAGAGGCAGGCGGATCTCTGTGAGTTCGAGGCCAGCCTGGTCTACAGGAGCTAGTTCTCGGATAGGCTTGATTGCTACAGTGAAACACTGTCTCAAAAAAACAAAACACCAAAACCAACCAACCAAACAAACAAAGACTCCCATTTGTCCTTAAGTAATTAGTTTGAGCCACGTGTTGATGTCTCTGTGAACAGCCAGTTCGAAACTGCTTCCCTGTGTCACAAGTTCACAGCCAGCTTGGGCACAAAGGCTTCAGATAGAAGAACCTACAGAGAAAACAAAAATCTTATTGTGTGGCAAGGTGCTATTTTCTTTTCCCAGTGAAATAATTTCCCCCCACCCTAGGAGTCCCCTTAAATATTCTTACCTTTAATTGCCTTTCCCCCCCACAAAGAAGTCAATTTAAATTAAGCAGAATTCATCACTGCGATAATTTTTTAATGAGTAAAGATAATGTGCTGTAGAGAGATTGAAATGAGGTGTTCCCAGGATCATTTACCCAGGCTCAGAAAGTCCTCCTAAGAGTCAGCTCAAATTAATGAACCTCAGAGCGTGCCGATCACCAATGCCCCGTGACTGCATCCCGGAGTCAGTGGCAAAGAAAAGAGCACTAACAATAGCTAGAGTCTCCTGTTTGAGCATCTAGAGCCTTTTATTCGGAAGACTTGTCTAAGCATTAATTAAGCTCACAGGTGTGACTTATTAGAGCAGGTCTCAGATAGCCATCGAGGACCCTGAGTGTGTGGAGCTCTGTCACAGAACTGGGAGGCAAAGGGGAGTGGTTAACATCCCAGGTGGGCTGCGGCTGTGGACTGCAGCTTGTGTTCGGTGAAGGTCAGGAGAGACAAGCTCCTTAGCTCTGGCTGCTCAAATGAACTCTGCTCTCAATTTGTCGGGACAAGTCCTCACTCCATCGACAAGGTCTCTGTCTACCCTGGAGTGATCTGTGCGCATTGGTGTGTGAGTGCAGGCTCCTGTGTGCCATAGCAAGTACTGAGACTAAGGAAGAAACTTGGGTGTTGGCCTTCCGTGGCTCAGTACTGCATATGCCAGGCTCGCTGCCTGTGAGATCCTGGGAGTTCTCCTGTCTCCACGTCCCATCTCACTACTGGAATGCTGGGAATGCAGATGCAGGCTTTATGCAGAGTCTGAGGATCTGGACCCAGGTCCCCAGTTTTGTGAGGTACATGCTTTTCCTACTGAGCCATCTCCCCAGTCTGAGCATCTGGTTTTACTCTTTCTCTTCCTGGTGCCATCCGATGGCATAGACGAGCAGCTCATTTTGTGAAATGGGTGACCTTCAGCTCAATTTAAAATAAAAGTTACCATAATTTGGAGGAGTACAATCTATCTATCTATCTATCTATCTATCTATCTATCTATCTATCTATCTATCTATCTATCTATCTATTATCTATCTATCTATCCATCTAATCTATCTGCCTATCTACTCTATCTGCCTATCTATCTATCTATCTATCTATCTATCTATCTATCTATCTATCTATCTATCTATCTATCTTATAGCGTAATTCCTTACTGATTCTTTGGGAATTTCACATCATGCTCCCCAATTCTGCTCACCTCCCAGTCCCTCCATAGCCTTCCCTCACCCCTGCAACATCCCCCTCAAAAGATGCCTAAATCAATGAAAGAAAACCCACTGCTTACCAGAGTTCCTCCAAACCCTTCCTTTTAGAGGCCAGTTGCTCTTCCTTTGTGCTATCATTCTGCTTATGTCTCTCTGAGAGAATAATTACATTGTAATATAAATATATATCATATATATATAAAATATTATATATAATTTTAAAATTTGGTGATATATCCTATTAGAACTACCTTCTTTACTGTAGAGTAAGACTACAATCCTGCCTATACTATTTGGAATAATTAAATGATTAGGAGAAAGACTGAGAAAAGTAAAAGTTATCACAATAATTAAATGCAGGCTTTAAACAACACAAAATCATCCCTCTCTAAATAGCATACTTTCACTTGTTGTAATAAAAATAGAGTTTCTCAGCCTAAAATTAAAATTTTGTTCAAGAACAAAAAAAAAAAGAAAAAAAAGAAAACCCACCTCACTCCTCCATCTTTCTGACACCCCTTCATTCAGCCTGGTGGCATCGGGAGCAGAGGCGTCACACAGTATTAACTTTAGTCCAGTCAGCCCCACCCACAGTGCTCATTGCTATGAGTCATTGGTCTGGGTCGAGAACTCTGGCACACCATTATCCCTGGACCCTGAAACTCCTTTGAGATATCTTACTGCTGCCCCAATTCATAGGTGTGACTATAGTTCCATAGGACCAGCCCCTTCATACACTCCAACAGGTCATAGATGGGGTAGATGTTAAAGTGGGCCAACCCAAGACCTAAGATGTGGGTCTGGGTGGTATCTGAGTTTGTCATTCAGGGAAACTGGCATTGTCCCTCTCAGAGAGCGAGGCAGAACCAGTTTTCCTAGGTCCAGGTCATTGGGGACAGCTCTCTCACATCCATGGTGAGGGGTGGGGCCATCTCTCTCAAGTGGGGGGGAGCAGCTCTCCCAAAGGGGGTAGGGCCAGTTCTCCTGCTGCTGTGGCCAGCTAGGGGCAGGGCCAGCTATCCCAGGGCCAGTGAGGGAGGGACGGCTCAACACTGTCGTCAGATTTCAACAAGCATATGACCTTCTGTGGCAACATGGGCCACAGATATCATCACAGTTCCCAGCTGCAGCAGCAACACAGACTCAGACACAGCTCTGGGCAGCAGCTTGGGCCTAGATGTCACCATGGCACCAGTGGCAGCACAGGCCACCCAGATCAGCACGGCCCCAGAGGAAGCAAGGCCCTTGGACACCGTCACCAGCATGGTCTCAGATGGGTGTCCAGATCCCAGGCATCCACATAGTCCTGGTGGTAACAGGAACAATGGATATCAGCTCAGACCCTGGATGCTGCTGGGCCACAGACCCAGACATGGCCCTAGGCAGCTGTCCCGGGCTGAAGAACACCATGGCTCGGTGTGGCAGTGCCGGTCACCCAGATTGGCATGGCTCTCATGGTAGCATGGCCCTCAGACACCCACATGGCCACAGGATACAGTCTACATCCTGGGTATTCATGTGGCCCTCGAGGTACCACAGAGCAGGGACATCAACACAGACCCCAGCTGTGGTATTACCAAGGACTCAGACATGGTCCTCAGCAGCAGCCTGGGGTCCGATGTCACCATGGCCAGAGGTGACAGTGTAAGTCACTCAGATCAGTATGAGTGTGGCCCTCAGACACCAACATAACCCCAGGTGTCGCCCCAGATCCCTGGCATTGACATGCGCTTCATTTGGTATCAGGAGCCACAGACATCCAAACTAATATTTTTAACTTTCTTTTTAATTTATTCTTTGTGTCTTTCACATGCTTCTCAATCCCATCCATTTCCCCTTCCCTTCACATCTGCCCTGGCAACCCCCTCCCCAAATAAAATAAAATTTGAGAGAAAAAAAAGGAAAAAAGAAAAGGAAGAAAAAAATCTCACCATGGAAGCTGTAGTGTGACACAGTGAGTCACGCAGTAAACCTTTGTCCATACATCTTCACTTGCAAGTGTTCATTGCAGAGAGTCATTGGTCTGGTTCAAGGCCTCTGGTTTCAGCTACACTATCTATGCCGGGCCCTCACTGGAACTCCTCTTGGTTAACCCGCTGTTGCCCTGTGTAATGGAGATCCTGTTGTTTTGGGCTGGCAGGACTGGTCTGTTTCATGTGCTGCCACGAATCATGGATGGGGTTGATGTAGGTAGGGGTAGGCCAATTCATAACCCCAGTTCTGGGCCTGCGTAGTTGGAGGGTGGGTCAGTCCGCCAACTCTCTGTCCTCACCACCAGGGTGAGCGCTCCAACACTGGGGCTAGTTCACCCCTTGCAGAGATGAGCAAGGGGCGGAGCCAGTTCTCCGGCATTCATGCTCTCAGGGTCTTCTCTCCCAGTCTACACAAGCAGGGCAGGCTCTACTATATCACCCAGGGGAGGTGTGGTTGCCACTCTCACAAGTGCTGGTGAGAGGCAGGGCCAGTTCTCTCAACTGCCACAGGTGGTGAGGGGGAAGGCGTCTCTCCCCCTCCCACACCACCATATGACAGATGAAGGGCGGGGCCAGCTCTCTCAAGCTTACCTTCTAGACTGGTTCAGCTGTACCCATGTCAATAGGGTTAGTGTTGTGCTGCCCGGGCGAGGCAGGACCCACTTTCTCAAGTGCTACAGCTGCTAAGGGGGAGGTCAAGTTCCTTCATCCACTATGGGTGGCAGGGGCAAGGTGGGCAGGGCATCTTTTCCTGGCCCTCTCCACCGCATGGTAGATGGTGGGGATGTGGCCAGCTATCTCACCCTCACAGTCCTAGGGCCAGCTCACCTGCACCTCTGCCAACCGGGTCAGCTCTGCTGTGCTGCCCAGGTGAGGAGCAGGGCAAACTTTCCTGAGTGTTGAAGCTGACAAAGGGAAGGGTTGGCTCCCTCTTCTGTCACCTGGTGAGGGGTGAGGGGTAAAGAGGGATATCTCTCCCCTGCCCATGTCGTCACTTGACAGGGTAGTGGGACAGTAACAGTCCTCCCAGGCTTACAACTTCAGGGCTGGTTCACTCACACCTCTGCCAGCTGGGGCAGCTCTGCTGTGCTGCCCAGAGGAGGTACAGGGCCCATTCTCCTGAGTGTTGTGGCTGGTAAAGGGGAGGGTTGTTGGGAAAGCCTGCTCATTTGCTCCTGGCTGCCTAGACCTCAAATAATCACACGGAAAGTATATTATTTGCAATACTTCTTGGTCAATCACTTAAGTGTATGGCTAGCTAGCTCTCATATATTAAATGAAGTCATCTCCATTAATCTGTGCATCACCACAAGGTCGTGGCTTACTAGCAAAATTTTGGTGGGCTTCCACAGGAGGCATCTGCCTCCTGCGGCCAGCTACATGGCTTCTCACCGACTCTGCCTTCTTTCCCCCAGCATTCAGTTTAGTTTTCCCACCTAGCTCTATTCTGCTAAGCCACTGGTCAAAACAGCTTTATTCATTAACCAATAAAAGAAACAAATAGACAGAAGGACCTCCCACACCAGAGGGTCAGTTCCCTTGTCAGCTGGAGGTGGTAAGAGGAGGGCGAGGGCACCATTTCCTTGCTCCCATGGTTATACCACAGATGAGGAAGGCAGTACCAACTATGCCCCCCTCACACCCTCAGGCCTGGCTCATCTGGATCCCTTTCTACAGGGTCAACTTTAAAGTGTTGCTTGGGGGGGAGTTATTCCTGGGATTTGGGAGTAGGACACAGAAGAGAGCATTGCTGCATTCTGATAGGCGCTCAGAGCAGAACACGGCCTTAATCAATGTTCTAGCACTAAGAAGGCAAATGTTACAAGGGAAAAAGAAGGGATGGTGATATTGTTCAATAACTGATTGAGCTTCTGTTGGTAAAAAGGGAATGAATTTCGATTGCCTGCAATAGCATAATAGATAACGCAAGGACGATGCACAAAAGAATGCTCTCCTATCTTATTCCAGCAAAGTCTGGATCAAGAGGGGTCTAATGATGAGTTTGGGGAATCGGGACGGCAACAGCCCAGAAAATCTGATTCTAGAATAGAATTGACTATAATTAGCCTTCTTCAGGATCAGCAATTCACCGGATAGATGACACATTTGTACCCTGACGAGTTAGTGACATGACCAAGAAAACTAATCTATAGTAAAGTCAGGATGGGAACCCATTCCTGCCCTGTTTCTGGTTCTCACATCTTTGCTTTTCAAACCATAAGGACACCCTGACAGTTTTCATATATCACTGGCATGATATCTTTATTGTATAAAGTCAGATATACATGTATTTGAAGTGTGTTTATATTCCAGTCTAGCCTAGGTTTCTGTGCCAGCTTCCCTTCTTCCATACAGTTCAAAGTATATTATGCCTCTGTCAAGGTCTCGTGATGGTAAACCCATGGAGGACAACAGGGAGTCCCTTACCAGCTGATTCTCACTGAGGTTTGGCCAACCAGAGGACCTAGAGGAACACAGAGAAGGGGCTAGGTGTTTGTTTCTGCTCCTTCGCAGTATCTGAGAAGTGGTGTTATGTCCTTCTGTGACTAACAGCCCATGAATCCTTTGACTCTGTCCACACTTCTATAAGCAGACAAGAATAGCTAAATTCTAGTGTAGAACATTTACATTTAAATATTTAAATAGCTAAATATCTAGGATAGTTAAATATTTTAACCCTAAAAACATTCCTACTTTTTTATTGCAATAATATTTTGTTAAAGGAAGAATACTACAACACACGTTGTAAGTTACTGAACTACGCATCACTGGGGAGCATTGATCTTTAAAAGGGTTAATGTGGTAATTACTAAGAATATTAAGACCCAGAGGTAAAGAATCCTGAGGCCCAGGACCACATTAAAGTCTAAGAACTAAAAGCAAATTAATTTTTATAGTAGATGCTTGTGAGTGAGTAGAATAATCTTATGTTCCAGTTGTCAATACCTGACACTCATTGATTAATCTAGTAGATCTTTATATAACAAGATAGACATATAATATTATATATCTTCCATGAAAACTCGTGTGTAGTAGAGAAACTTTCAGATTTCGGCATTTCTTGAACAGTGAATTTGGGAGTAGGATATACAGCAAATGTGCATGTGCAGGTGTGTGCTTGAGTGCACACACACACACACACACACACACGCACACACACACACACACACACACACACACGCACATGCGCATACAATAAAACACGTTATGCCAACCTCACACTGTAATTTATCAACTGGGAAGGAAATTGGCATGTCTTTTCCAGCTGATTTATTGGTTAATTCCAACAATTCACTGTAGAAAAGGCCAACAATGAATTACAATGCGGGGGGAAATTAGGCAGAGCGTTCAGAAGGGTGCTCGGTATACAGCCTGCAGAAGCAACCCACACTGGTATTTTATAGGCAGTTTCAAGATGACGGGCACGTGTGGAAAAGGCAGTACACTTTATTGAAAATGCACCAGAAAATGTCATCCGTTCCTTTTCTCACTTTTCGAGTATGTTACACCACATGAAGGTTAGACTCACCCTTAATCGTTAAGCTAGAGTTAGGTACCAGTTCCTCCTTACCACTTGGTTTAGGAATCACATTGGAAGGGCAATAAGAGCTATCGAGTGAAGCCATGGTGGGTACTCTGCTTTGGTAGTGGACACATCCATATTTGATCCAAAGCCAGGCGTTCTCTGTGATGGGAGTCAGAATGCTAGAAGCTTGCATCATAACATTTAGAACCTCATCACCACAGTGAGTCTTTGTCCCCTTCCCGAGAATCCAGATCTAACTGAAGAAAGACATTCTCCATCAGGACATCCATCTCTGATTTCTCAAAGCCGGTTTAATCAGTCGCTTGCATCGCTTTAAAAGGGTGAGCCTTTTTGAAATGACTTAAGATGGTTGATTTTCTTTTTCAAATTGGCTGGGTCATAGTGCTCACCATGTTCAAGCATGATTCTGGATGTTTCTGTGAGAGTTTGGTTGGTTGATTGGTTCGATGACACTTACTTGGGCAGATCTGAGCTAAAGGGCAGAGTCGAGTCAAGGCTGAGTCTGCTCTTCTGCAATGCTTTGCCTGTGACCCGATGGAGTGATAGTCTGAAGTCCACAGTGGATAGGAAACACCGCCGTTCACAGGTTGTGGTACACTGGACAATCTGTGAAGCAGACTGTCCTCTGGAACATAGTGTCTCACACAGGGCATTGAAGGCCCCAATGGGACAACAGATAGATCTCCCCTGAGTAAGAGGAACTTTAGGGCAGGTGGCATTTAAACTTGGGCTACAACTCCAGACCTTCCAAGAATTTACTATTACAGACCTTGGACTTGAAGTACAATATATTGTCTCCTTGGGTCTCCAACTGATGGCTTCCACTTCTGTCTGCATTTTGACTTGTCAGCCCCTGTCCCTAGTCACAAGAGAGCCAATTTCCTCAGACGAACCTCCCTACACAGTAACACATATTCCTTCCCATTCCACTGTCTGGAGAATCTTAACAGTCTTAATCTATGTTCATAAACACCAGGCACCCCTCACAACGTCTGTGAAGACAGGTCATCTTTTGTCTTCTGATCCAGGTAGTGAGCACTTTCTAGAAACTACGCAGCCAGTGAGGTGCCTCTGTGAAGCTGTTTGTCTCCAGAACTCAAACACACTGTGCTGATTTAAACCGTGCTTTTTCTACCCTTCTATGAGGCTTTCTCATGTGACACCACAGACTCTACTAGAAGTTGCGGGAATACGCTGCAGGGCTCCTTTGTGAAAGAAAGCTACGGTTCTTTGATGCTTTCTATGCAGCAGACACTGAGCCTGAGGGTGGGCTTTTCTTGTGTGTATCTGTCTCATTCTCACTGTAACTGAGTTGGGCAGGTACTCGTGTTCCCACTTGCTACCAGGGGCGACAGGCTCGCAGAATGGGAATTAACACGGTGATGGTGAAGCTCCAAAGTCTCTTCTCACAATTCCTCCGCCAAACCTGCATTTCCTCAGAAATCTGTTAGTGTGTTGCCACAAATTGTTACTCTTCGTTTTCAGAGGCAAGAGCTTCCCTGCTGTTAGGTTTCCTTCTTACTAGCTCAGGGAGGAGGCAGAAGGAAATACAGGCCATTATTTCTTGCGTGAAACATAAAGAGGATGAAGAAAAAATTCAAATGCCTCCCAGAGAAAGTATAGAATGATTGCAAGGGGTCCCGACTCGGTTTTTCTCTTGACAGGATCTAGAGTTACCTCCCCGACCCTCAGCTGTATGTCATAGCAACAGACGTTCCATGGCCAAACTCCTTTTGTGGCCCTGTTTTTTTTTTCTTCTATAACGTGATCTATCACCACTCAGTCTGTCTTCCTGCCCCTCTAGCTTGTACTTGCTCGCTCTGGGAAACAAAGAAAGGCTGTAAGAACCGTATCGTGGGTTTTCTCTACCTACGCTGTATCCCTCCTTCTCAGACATCATCATTAAATACCACTTCCATGGACAAGAAGGAAAGAGAAACGGAAGAAAATGTCAAGAGAAAAAGCACAGAGAGAACATGGGAAGAAAGGTGAACTCTTGTGGGCAGGCGCAGTGTGGGGCTACATCTCTCTTCTGGGTGTTTGTAAATGCCTGCGCCTTCGAAGCTGGGCAGCAGCAATGGGCTTCGTGATGTATGTGCCTCTGTAGACCCGAGGAAGGTGAGCCCATCTGTTACTGAGGGAGAGTGACAGGAATCTGTCATCCTGGCTTATCATCCCACAGTTTCAGCAATTTATAGTGTGCTTCTCACAAGGTCACCCGCACCTGCAACCAAACAAAAGAGCTCTCCTGCCTTTGTTCTGCAGCGACCTCGGGCTCTCACTGCCACACAGGCTATCTGGGATATTTTTCAATTAATTTGTAGGCACTTAGGCCGAGTATCCCACAAGCACGGCATAGATCACATTTCTCATTGGCTCGGAATACCGGAGTGGTACACCCCCCCCCCCCCCCGCGCCGGGTTTCAAAAGAACTGCCTTTCATTTTGCTATTAAACTCGCTTCATTCAGCTTTTTTCTTTTCTCTTGAGATAAACTTGCAGCAGAAGGGGGAAATTCATTCTTTGTGATTCCAAGAGAGCTTTCGGTTCTGACAAGATTTCAGTATTTTCTTTAGCAGACCGAAATCGTCTGAAGCAATTGAAAAGGCTGCCAAAGTCATCTTCTGGAAGGGTGTAAACACCTCTGCGTTCAGGAAACACCTCTCCCGGACCCCCAAGCCTCACCACGCATGCAGCCAGACTTCCCTGGTGCCAATTCTGGCTTTCCACTGTCCACACAGGCTGTTTGTAGTAGAAGCAGTCAGAGGTGACACTGGAAATTTTAGTAGCATATGTACCCATTGACATTAACCGTAAGGGGGAAGATGAGAAGGTTGCACTGCCGGGCCTTCCTGTCTGCCTTCGTTGTGTGATGTGTCACAGACACCTCTACTGTGCAGGGCGGCTGTCCCTACTCCGTCTACCAGCCCAGTGTCGCTGAAGAGGCTTCCGCACCTCTAGAACCCCAAACTGGTTCCTCATTTTCCACCACACATTCAGGCTCTTACAGACTCTCAAACTCAGCATTTGCCATTCAAATTTTGGAGAAATTCTTAAGGTTTGAGAAGAAATCAACATTTTGTTTTCTTTCAGATTTTGGAGAAATTCTTCAGGTTTGAGGAGAAATGCTTTGTTCACACTAGTTGCTGAGATATTTCCCTTTGGGATTCTACCCAGTCTCTCTTCCAGCCTCCCTTACCCCACACCGGTCCGCCATACATACCTCTGCCAGTCCCTTCCCACATATCTCTGTTTTCACTTCTTCATTCAGTGAGTTTTCCTGCCAGATTCTTTGAGGATTTGGGCGAGGCACTTAGCTGAGTTGTTAAATACGGCCCCAGCTCTGATGTCTGCCCCATCAGATTTAACTGATCCTCTGCTTGTAACTTCTTCCTAGGTTAAGAAATTTGGAACTTGCTAGGGACAAGGCTTATTTGCATGTCTGTGTGTATGTGTGTACACTTGCATGCATGTGTGCATGCACATGTGTTCATGTCCAGAGCACAACCTTAGGAACACAGTTCACTTTCTTTGAGACAGGGACTCTCATTGGTTTGGAGCTCACCTACCTAGGCTGTCTGGCCAAAAAGTCCTAGAGATCTTTTCTCTGCCTTGTCTTTTTAAAAGAGGAATCTTGCTTGCAAGAAGAGCACATTACTGATTGAGCCGTCTCTCTGTTCCTTCCATGTATATTTTAAACAAATATGATAGCAGAGCTTCATTTATCCAGAATCTTTTTCTCTTTGAGCACCCATTTTTCCTCTTTCTCCTTTTTGGTGGAGTTACAGATGGTGTTCCCTATGACTTAGATTGAAATACTTAGATTTAATACTCATGGAGTGAGTATTAAAAACCTGAGACATTAGCCAGGCGATGGTGATGTGCAAGTCTAATCCCAGCACTCAGGAGGCAGAGGCAAGTAGATCTCTGTGAGAGGCCAGCCTGGTCTGCAGAGCAAGTTCCAGGACAGGCAAGTCTACATAGAGAAACCCTGTCTTGAGAAAAAACAAAGCAAACAAGACACTAAATCAAACCAAAACAGCAACAACAAACATGAGAAATCATACACTGGTGCAATGAACTGATTTTATAATGCAGAAAGTTGATGTCCACGGACATAGGCCTGATGTCAGGGCTAGATGGCTTCCCTTGTGTCCTGGGATGACACCAAATGGAAGCAAAAGTCTTGGAAGGTCTGTGATAGATAGGCCAGGTAGCGATGTGATGTGTGGGGCCCTGAAAACATGGCTGCCACAAGTCAATCCGGCCTGAAGGCAGGCATGCGGAGGAGGGGACACCAGGAAGTTGGGAGGCGGATGAGGGTCAGCAGGGCTAGATTCCGAGGAAGGAAGTACTTGCTTTCCTCTCTATTTAGTACCCTTGGCTTCCTGTGTGATGACAACCACCCAGCACTCTCTCTTTCACTGGCTTCTGCAGAGTCACAGTCTGGAAGCTGATTAGATTCCCTCAGAAGGCACACATGTTAGCTGCTCAATGCCCACCTCATTCTCACGTTACTCCAGTGTCAGTTAAAAAAATATCCACCATCTCAGGAATTCTGTGACAGTGATAGAATTGGCTAGCTAGCATGCTTCCCTGCAAGAGTTGTCTATTGTCACAAATGTTTTCCACAGACAGAGGTCCTATAACATGGCATCACTTGCCCCAAATTACTCACGCAGTGGGTCTGTGTCTTAGCAAGTCCTGGAAGATCTAACTCCTGACCCAGGGCTCCTTTCCTTCCCCGGCTGTCCTTGCTTCTGGGCTCCCCACTCCCTACACAGGAAGGCACAAAGTAGCTTGATCCCAGCCATAGATCTGCTTCCCTCCAACCCAGCAACCACAACACCTACACCCTAAATGACAAGTCCATAAGTCTCAGGCCTTATCGTTAAACTGCAAATTCTGCTTCCTATTAAGAAGGAATCCTTTTCTTTAATTCTGGTGGAAACGAGTCATTGAGTTTAGCAAGCCGTGATTCTCATTGTAGCATCAGGCATGACTTTCTTTCCTTCTTGATTGATTGATGAATTAGTTTTGTGTACTTGGGTCCAGCGGGGAGCCTAGTGACAGCTGTAACATGAAAATGACTGGAAAGTTACAAAAATATGGAGCTGTGTTGACTTGCTGAAGTACGGTAGTGGAGACGGATTAGACACAGACACGAGCAACGAATTCATCTTGAAATTACCTGTCACTGCCAGGGCCTTGAGAGGAATCCTTTTGATTAGCAGGAATTAATTCAGTTTCGGTCTAATCACCTGCAAGGAAACCAGTGAATATTTTTTGTTCTTTCAGTCAGGGGGTGGGGACCGGTTGAAGGTTGGGGCTTCTGGAATCCTAGAGTCTGGAAGAACAGTTTCTATAGAGAGCAAATGAGTTTTACAAAACTCAAACCCAATCAGGTGTGAAATCCTCCAATGATTTCCCATTCGCAGCCACAGCTGGCCATGTCCTGTAAGATCCCATCTTGTCCCCTACTTTAGCTTCTTCCCAGCCTCACTGTACTTGACCTTCTCCCCCCCCCCCACTCTTCTCAAGCCTGGCAGAACCCGTGACCCTCTTCACCCCTCTCCCACCCTTATCCAACGGCCACCACGGTTCCCCACTTTTCCATCCTTATTCTTCCAGTCCTTGCTTCTTTTACAATCTTTGAGATACCTTCCTTTACCTCCTGGCTACTTGAATTTCTTTTTCAAATATTCTTTTGGTACCATGTACCTCCCTCCACCATACATGTGTGTAATTAGAGAATCAGATTTTACTTCTCCCAATTACACAGTTAAGTTTCCTGAAAATTGCAATGTCTGTTTTTTTTTTTTTTTCTGATAGTGTCTTTTCTTGTAAAGTATTTTCCTGACTAGAGGCAGAGCTTCAGCTTCAAGTACACACCTAAATGAGGGAGTAGATGGTTGATTCATAAAGATAGCCCTGTAGAAAATTTAGTAAAAGCAGACAGGCATTTCTCACACATGCTTTGGACAGAGGAAAGGTTCAAACTGGCAAGAATCTTCCAAAGGTAATCAAACAAATGACACACCACAATGCACAGCCTAGTATGATCTCCAAGCGGCAGACATCGTATCACATTCATAAAACCATAAGTAGAAATTCCATCCTTTAGATTCTACCTCTGTGACTGTCTGATGGCTTAGCAAACCTGGGGCATTCATAATTCAGAAGAATCTGAGAGCTGTCTGGTGCCTTGCATGCTCAATAAAATGATCACCTTTATGCTTGACAACCTCTTCTGACTGCAGTACTGTTATGAGCAGAAGGACACATATATTAATAATGTTCAGCCGTGTCGGCCGGGGTCCCAGCAGGAAACACTTGGCTCTCTCAAAAGCGATGAACTAAAATGCATTTAGCGAAGAAGCAATTTATAGTGATGGGAGGCAAGAATCATGGAACTAGCAAAGCACAGTGAGGAACTAGGGGTTAGTAATGGTTGTGGAGTTGTTAGCAGCTTCAACCCTTAAGAAACAAGGGAAGGCAAGGATGCTGCAGTAACCAGAGGAGATGCGCACCAGAAGGATGCTCTGCCGTTCAAGCACTGCA
Source organism: Microtus pennsylvanicus (assembly GCF_037038515.1). Lineage (NCBI taxonomy): Eukaryota > Metazoa > Chordata > Mammalia > Rodentia > Cricetidae > Microtus > Microtus pennsylvanicus. The sequence goes on along the minus strand of NC_134580.1, from coordinate 85,358,285 downwards.
GCTGCTTATCCTGGCTGTGTAAGGAAGGACTCAGCAGTGGTCAGATGCCTCAGGGGAAGGTGGATTGATTCCAGGAGGATCAAAGCCTAGAACATAAATCCTACACTAGATCTCCTAGGGGCAAGCTGCCTGGAGCCAGTGGCTCGGACTTGTGGCATCATCCCGTAAGGGTCAACTTCTCAGGAGCCAGAGCAATGGAAGGAAGTATTGATAACAGATGTTGGAGGGGTAGACAATAGCTGTCAGCTTGTTCTTTGTAGAGCTCATAAACTGCGTCACCATTTCAAGGTCATCAGGTCTTAACTCCTGCCATCCTCACAAGCCCATTGGGTAAGTGCTAATATTTTTTTCACCACAGAAGAAAACAAAACATGAAGAGGTTAAGTATTTTGCCCAAAGTCACACAGCTTCTTTGTTGGTCATGGAGCTAAAATTCAAAGCCAGGCACTGTGACCTCAGAGTCATTCGGTTTCAGGGTCTTAAACTTAAGAAGAGCTCTAAAGTGTGTAGCAGCGGAGGCTTTCAGTCTACTTGCTCAGAATGAACTCCCAGTACAGACAATACGAGGGGAGACCGAGCAGAAATACTATCTCAGCCTACAAAAGTAGTACTTTGAGAATCACTGTTGTGGTGATCAGATGTGTAAGTCTTGCTAGGGTAAGTTGGCTAAGGATGGACCTGAAGCCTAACTAAGAAAAGGAAACGTTTGCAAGTGTGTTGATGCTATCTAGACAAATGTTAACTTGTAGATGCCATTAAGGACTTTCAAGGATGAGGTGAGATCCCTGGGGCTTTTGTAAGGTTCACGTTTGTCCCTCCCTAGAAACATGGCACACTCCCCTTAGAAACAGCTGCTGATACCTTACGTGAGTTTGAGATGAAACCAAGTGTTTCTTGGTTTCTTAGTTCTTCTTACTGTGGTATTTAGAAAATAGGGATTTGCAAAATCTTGTACAAACTAGAAAAAAAGAAGCAAACAAATAAAAAAACAAAAGTCCTTCAGTCAATTCGTTATCCTGGTCTTGTTTCTGTTTATATCTGTGAATTATTTACAAAGCTGAGATCATATTGAACATATTGTTTTAAACTTCATTTTTTTCTAAAGTGTAACACAAGCAAAGTTCCATGGAACTGACTTTTTTTCTCATTTTATTGGCTATTGTAAGTTTGTGTTTTAATTAATAAAATAGGAAGAGTGCACATTTTATTTCTGAATTCCCAGGTTCTGGGCATTTAGGTTGCTTTCAGTCTTTATTATACACAATTTTTTTCATAGCAGAACTGTTGCATGGATTCTTAGAGAGAAAATGAGTGTTGCATCATTTTTGTAACCTATTTGAATATTCCTGATGCCACTAGCCAAGTCAGAGATTCTCTGTTAATATTTCAATGCTTTGCCAGAGTTAGGTTTGAGAATTAATAAAATTGACACAGCTTGCTAATACATCCAGAGATGTTGTCACGTGTCTTAACATTCATTAAAGACGTCAAAACATTGACTTCATCATGGTTTAACTGAAGGGTAATACTGGATAGTTTTTCAAAAGACCCATTTTTAAGTGCACACACACACACAGCATTTTATGGGGTGGAATGTGCAGTCCATGACGAATGTGTGGAGGTCAGAGGACATGTTTCAGGGGTCAATTCTTTCCTTCTACCAGGGATGGGACGTGGCACCTTTGTCCACTGAATCATTCTTCTGGACCAAAAGAGTCTATACCCATAAAGTCTCAGCAGCATGACTGCCAAAATATGAGCCAAACAAGGATGGCATACCAAAGTGGATGGGGAAGAACCCACAGGATCTTAACATTACACAAAGCACTGAGGAAAGATGGGAGTGGAGAGGTGGTCTTCCCCAGGGGAGAACACACCAGTTGGTATCCCAGTGTCAAGAGTCAGTCATGAAAACATGCATACAAGTAACATCACATGGTCTGAACAGGTTATATTTAGGAATATACATGTATATACACACACATATATATATTCATATATATATTCATACAATAATAATCAGTGAGAAAAGACACCACAAATTTAAAGAAGAGGGAGAGAGTATATGGAAGGTTTGGATGGAGGAAAGGGGAGGGAGAAATTTAACTATATTATAATCTCAAAAATAAATACAATAATGATGAATAAAAAGAAAAAAAAGATGCTTACAAGTATCACTACATCAAAACAAAACAAAACCCCAAACTACACACAGTGTGTGGACTGAACGTTTTCATTTAAGGAAGTATGGCTGGGCGCAAGCACACCTCTTTATTCCGTTCGCTCTACCGTGCAGGAGCAAGCTGTATTACATTATTTTCAAAAGACCCGCAGAACTATAAAGAGAACGTGTCCTGTACTATGGTGGCTTCTATCTAAAGTCCTAAAGGCCCCTTTAGATGCCTGAGCAGTTCAGCCTGAAGAAAAGGACGCTTTGATCTTTCCTGCAAGCTCAGCATGAAAAGAAGTTACCACACTGATCCTTTCTCACACAGTATTCATTCTAAGCAAATACTTGTTTCAGAGTAAAAAAAAAAAATCAGAGATATCCCAGCATCCTAAGCAGGAGTGAAAGATGTGGGGTAGGTTTTTCTATGAGAGGAAGAACATTCAGTTAGACAGTCCAAGGATACGTATCCCCCTTCTTCAGCACACCTGCTGAACAGAAGTATCTCTCAGACCCCTGGCTCCCTGTTTGTGGAACGTGGTTCAAGTTGCAGCTACTAATTTCTGCTTTTCATGCCCTTCCCTCATTTCAAAGACTCTTTGTCAAAGGCTTCCAGAAAAGTTGCCGAGCTACAAATTATTTGAGAGACAAAATGAAGAGTGTCTTCTTTTCAAGAAAAGTAAACGTATAAAACCTACTTAGAGGCCAGATTTGCACAGACATCTGCCCTGTAATCCCTTGATCAGAGGGAGAAAGTACCAAGGAGCATCCCTAGGTCCCACAGCCAGGAAGGGACAGGGCCATGTCTGTCTGACTTTGAAGCTCATGTACCCTTGTGAACCACACACGGTAGTACTCCCAGATGCGGCCATTCTACAGTAGGCTGTATTTTGGTCCTCCTCTGCAGTTTTCCTTTTGGGTGGAGTCCTCTTTGCAAGTAGCTTGATGGGGGAGGGTAGGGGGAGTTCTCATTGTCTCCCATTGTGGAAGTCAAAGAGACTATGTCCTTGGTGGAGCAGGAGACAGAACTCAGCAGGGAACTCTGGGATGCTGAGTCTCAGAACACTTCAATGACTCTGGCAAAGGCAACATCAAAAGGGTTGTCATCCCCAGTGTGGGTGTGGCTTAAAGATCAGATATTTCCTGCATCAGAGTTTCCTCTTCATAATCTAGAGCCCCTTTTTGGGTCCTGTTTTCTATGCTTGGACTTCCGGATTCTTCTTGCTTCTGCAAACTTACCCTTTCTGCTCATAAATTCTTTTTTTTTTTTTTTTTTTTTTTTTTTTTGTGAAGTAGCCAGCATTGATTTCCGTGGTTTGCAACCAAGAATCTCAAGGGAGGTGAGTTTTTATGGACATGGGCCAGAAAATAAGTCCTCGCACGGTACTAAAATCTATAGCAGAGTTTCAAGGGACCCTGGAATTATTCCTGGGATATTAGCAGTAATATATCTCTTTAGATCAATAAGCAGTAGATAAATGATCAGGGCCACGGATGATGTTTCTTAGTACCTTCACCTTTCACCCCATCACACTGGGCTGCTCCCAGCTGGCCACTTAAGAGTTTTACAACTGTAAGGGACCCTGGTGACCATCCAAGCCAACATGTCACATGGTCCTCTTTTATGAGGTGGCTCCTGTTATCAGCTGCAAATAGGATGTCACATTCTTTTTGCCCTTTGGACCTCAGTCCACAGGACAGTCCTGTGAGCATTAGCGCAAAGTTATCAAACATAATGAACAGGGAACGGCAAGCAGCTCGCGGAGGGAAATCTAGGCTCCCTCTCCACTCTGTTGTGTGGGCCCTTCCATTTCGAGTGACATTTCTTGCTAAGTCTGAGAAATTTTATCTAATTCTAGCACAATAATATTCTATTCTAACATAATAATAACAAAAGGGGGTATCTCATCAAGAAAATCATCTGAAGTAAAATCTGCAAATTATTTAAATGACTTAAAATTAAAAAAAAATCACCAGCAGAAATCCAAAGGGAAGACCAGAGGTTCCTATCTTCCAGCCTGCAGTAGTCTCACATATGGGCCTGATGAGCTGGTCTAGGGTGGGCACTCTCGGAAGTGCCTATGAGGAGTTCACGACGAAATGATGCTGTGCTCTGGGTAGACCATCTCCAGGTGTCTGCATACCGCTGCAGTGGGGACAGACTCAGGAGTGAGGAGTGTCTGTAGGGGTGGCAAAAGCCCCACGTTCTAATAGCCAGGGCAGGCTGTCCAACATGGCAGTGTGTACCACCTTGCAGACTGTAACACAGGGGGCAGAGGGTGGGAGTAAACTGAGATACAGCGAAGCAGTCAGAGTGGAGCACGTCGGACATGAAGTCGTAACTGCTGGCGAAGACGGAAGTCTGTCCTGGTTCTGGAGATTACAGAGACTGTAAAAAGACTCCAACACCAGGCTGGCCTGGGAAGGATAAGCCAGTGGGTACCAAGGAGCCCAGAGAGTCAGTAAGACCCAAGCCTGAAAGAGCGGTGCTGTCGTCTAGCAACCAGAGTCCAACCCCGTGTCTGGCAGGAGTTTGATAACTGGCCCCTGTCTACCTCAACCCTTCTTAAGAATTAGTGTTGTCATCACAGAGCAGTAAGAACAATAATGCGGACGTCACAGAGCTCTGCCCAGATTGGGATGAAGAAGTCTCCCATGAGCCACAAGGGCGGTTAGTGTTCAGTAGGTACTGTTTGGGGAAGGGCGGTGACTGCGGAAGACTCTGGAATGGGCTGCAATTGCAGATGTCTAAGCCTGTACACTTGAGAGAGGAAAGCATAGACCAGAGGCTTTGACGATGTTTTGGGTTATCCTTGCTGTGACGTGACTGACCCTGCAATTCAATTCTAATGCCTTGGGACTAATGCCTCCTGCCTTAGTTCCGCTTTACCTGGAGATCAAATCCACCTCCGGCTCAGGTCTGTCAGAGAACGGTGACTAGGCAGTGCGACCGCAGGGACCATGTCGGAGAATTCTGTGGGGCCATGATGCTTTGAAGTTGGGGTAGCTTTGCTCCAGTTGTTCCACACGGGTAGCCCTCCAAAGCCTACCTTTCCGTAATTAGTTTAAATGTTTCTCACTTTCGTGTGATCTGTAGCTGACAGTGTTATATGAATGCATCTTCTCTGCCTGCCCTTGGAATTTGGTAGGCAAGGACTTCAAAGTTTCCCACCAGATTTGTTGACTCAGGCAGGTGAATTTGACCATAAACTTTGTTAGAAGGGTGGAAATATAGTCCAGAAGACTCTCTGGACTTAGAATTTGCATATATTTTCTTTTATCCGTTCTCCAGTCGTAAATCTTTGATTAGGGAGAGGGTGAAAGGGCCCTGGAAAGGAAATAGAGGGAGACCTCTGAGGGCCTGTACCTCCATCTCTGGGGCTGAGCTGCTGGCAGATGTCAGGTCAGATCACAGACTCTGATGTTTCTCAGTTTGCAGACAGAAAGCGCTTCAGATGCTCTGTTACACCTGGGCACAGCTCCACAGGATGACCTGCTCTGTGCAAGAGACCACTCTGAACTGGGAGTCAGTAAGAAATGTGGGACAGTGAGTTTCCACTTACTGTGTTAGCCGTAAATGAGAGAAACCCCAGAAAAGCACTTATCTCATAGAACTGTCTCCACGCTGAGCATTGGCATCCAGGTCTGTGGACAGGACAGGGGACATCCTGGACTGTGACTTCTAAATCCTTTCAGGCTGTTTTGTGACCAGATTGGCACGTTGTTTGTAGTTTTCCAGTGTTCTTTGATTTAAGGGCTAGCAGTATCTACTATAGTTGATTTTATTGAGTTTGATCATTTTAATTTTTAAATTGGCATATTTGAAGAGTGCATAATTCTAGGGTGAATATCCACTGGTTTTCTGTTAGTTTCAACTGAATAATTTCTTTCTTGACCCCTTTTGTATAAATCCAGTATTTTGAGTCTGTGTCTTTGCTCATTATACACTCTTTTTTTTTGGTTCTTTTAATAGCATACAATCTTGATTTATGACAAGTTAAAATAAACGTAGACTTTTAGCATGTCACAGGAAGCGCCAGGACATTGGAGTACTTTAACTCCATCTACTCGCCTTTGGTGCTCCTATCTTTATAATTCCAGTTCTGAACTATTTGTTAGCTCATGAGCCTGTCCCTTTAAGATGCTACAGCTTTAAGAGACCAGCTGTTACAGCCCAGGAGGAATCAGCCACACCCCCTTGCAGCCAACCCCTAGGAACAAAGAACCTCCAGGCTCTTGCTCTAACTGGTTAGAATTCTCAGGCCTTGGACAAAAACAAGCCCTGCCCCTACCTAAGGAGTACAGGAAGAGTTTACAGTCTACTGTGCTAGCCCCCTTGTCTCTTAGCATGTAGGCTAGCCCCGTTAACTTACTTGGCATGGAATGTCTCACCTGAAAAGCTGTGAGAGTCCAAAACCCCCTTTATTCTGGATGCACCCCCATGCTATGCATAGCCTTTTCTCTTCTGATTAATAATAATATCCATTTTATTTTTACATATTTTGCTCACATTTTCCTAAAGCATGATTATTATTTCATGTTTGGAGATTTTGTAGTTTGCTTCTTTGTTATTGTGTTATGCTTTAAGACAGGGTCTCATTCCACACCCTGGGCCGGTCATGAACTGCAATTCTCCTGCCTCAGCTTCATGAACTCGGAGATGACATGCTCGTGGCACCAATGATTATTGTTTCCTGGTTCAGAATTCACTTGCCTTTCTCGGCAAACATAATTCTACTTCCCTCTTCCCCTTCTTCTGTATACCCATCTGTCCTTGGCTGTTTGTTTTACTGTAGGTCAGCTATTGATAAATCTGCTTGGTTTTGTTGTTCAGAAATATTCAACTTTCAGTTCTTACCTCCTATAAAATAATATGCTGATGTTGGCTCTCAGTACTTCAAGACATTTTCTGATCAGTGCTGTGGAGCAGCCAACTGAAAACTTAAACGAAATTTTAAGATACACACACACACACACACACACACCAGTTAGCAAAAGATGCCAGAAGAATGATGTTTACCATGAACCAAGTATCAGGAAATAAAGAATAAGGCATAGTTATTACCATCAAGAGTGTCATAGTTTGTCAGGGATAAGCATACAACTAACTAGCCTGTGTCTAGGAGATAAAAACATATAAACAAAGAGCTATATCCCAATGAAGAAGGAACAATTCTAGAAGGATATAGGGGTAGGATGGGGAAGAGGGGCTTTTGGGAAATCTTACAAAGTCATAGGTAGTTTGTTTTCTTTAGTTGAGGTTTCTAAAATCTTCCCACATTCGGACTATAATCCCGCATCTGGACACTGTCCGGGCTTTTAGTCTCCTGTGAACCATAATTCTTTCAGTATTATTTAAATAGTCTGCGGATGAAGAGACAGCCACATCCTCTGACCAGAACAAGAGGTTTGTATTTATGAGAACTAAGATTCCATCAGCATCTTCATCAGCCAGGAGACAGGACTGGATGCATCCGCTCTGGAGTCTGAGCAAAGCACTGACTTCCTTGTTGGCTGAGTTTCAGAATCACCTGGACAACATCCCACAACCCTGAGGAACACAAAGTATCTATATTCTTAAAGAGCATTAAAATAGCTATAATCTTTTTTCCATGTTATTTTGAAGTCAGGCTTTTGTGCTCTTAAACTTTGAATCTGCATTGGAGACTTTTCACTATTTTTTTCATCTTAACCTTTTGTTTCTGCCTCTTAAGGCTGCCAGGTGACAGGGTGGAGCAGTCTGATCCAAGATGCCACCAAATGAGTTATCTATTCCAGGTTTCCACCACAAATTTGATGAACAAAAGTTGTGCAACTGTTAATCAGGACAGGATTTAGTCTGGATTGGGACAATCATATAGTGACATACTATATATAGCAGTGATTATTCACACTTTAGCAGTAGACTTCTGCAAAACTGGTACCTAGACTTAAAGACAAAATGCGGGTGGTGGGACTATCAGGCATCACTTGAAGGATTCTTGTGGGATTTTTATGACACAGGTCCTTTCTGTGACTCTTCAGAGATTTTTTTTCCCACTTTTGTTTCTGTCCATCTATTTTCAAGTCGCTCCCTCATTCTCAAACTTTCCTGCATACTGGAAGTACGTTGAGAATCTTTAGATGTGTAGGTAGAGACTCAATGTTCTTTAAAGGCTGGATTTGGGAAGTTCGGGAGTTAGCCAGGTGATTCTAATGTGCAGCCAAAAGGAAAGTCACTGCTTAACACAAACTCTAGGAAGAGCAGAAGATTCAGTGTTGAACTAGGATAGATTCTGCTATATCGTGAAGCAGCTCGTGGATTGGGGACATGGCCAAATCTGCGAGCATCAGTCTTATTCATAACCTAGGGTCACTGTCACTCAGAAACTGAGGATAGGGGTAGGAAAAAAAGCACTGATGACCAAAGAAAGGAACATTACCCCGGGGGACGTGGCCAATGTCATTTTTCTCCCATTTCTTCCAGAAGTCCCCTCAGAGGACCTAGAGATCAAGGTCAGTCATGGCTGCAGGGCACAGGTGACAGTGAGCTCTCTCCCTGCTCTTCCTCCAAGGCTCGGAGAGCCTCACCTGTGCTGACCTGTGGCTGAGATGTCCTGCATCACAGAATGATTTGTACATAGTTTAAATCCACAAATGCAGCCTAGCAGGGAAATAAGACAGATAATTGACTTTAAATTGCCAAATAGAAAAGGAATGTTTCATTTCCCAATGGTGTCCATGGAAGACCATGTGCTGTTCCAGTGAATTTGATTTCCCTTTCTTCTTTCTTTCTTCCTTCCTTTCTTTCTTTCTTTCTTTCTTTCTTTCTTTCTTTCTTTCTCTTTCTTTCCTTTCTTTCTTCCTCTTTCTGTTTCTATTTCTTTTTTCCTTTTTTTTCTATCTGCCTGCCTTCCTTCCTGTCTGCCTGCCGTTCTTTCTCTGTCTCTGTCTCTCTCTCTCTCTGTTCCAGCTATTTCAGAAAATCTTAACAGAATACTAACTAAAAAGAATAAATATTCTTTTATAAAGGTTATTTATGTGTCTGGGTGTTTTACCTGTGTGTGTGTGTGTGTGTGTGTGTGTGTGTGTGTAGTCACCACATGCATATGGTGCCCATAGAGACCAGAAGAGGGTGTCGACTCCACATGAGCTGGAGTTACAGACAGCTGTGAACTGCCTTGTGGCCACTAGGAATCAAATCTCAGTCCTCTGGAAAAGCAGTTAGTGTCCCAACTGTGGAGTCATCTCTCTAGCCCCCTACTAAATAATCTTATTAGTTTAATCATTAGATTGTTGCTTAAAATAAATTCATGTTTGACATGATGTAGAGACTATGTAACACAAACTCATGTGTAAGGTTTTCCAAATGGGGAAATGTGCACTAAAAAGTCTGAGTATAGGACTGGAATTCTGCTAAAACTGCAATGACATTGAACATTTTTGTTCCGTGTATATCCTGCCTTCTACCCAGGGTACAATTGTGATTGTAAATAATATAAGTAAATAAGCTTAAATTTATCTTCGTTTCATTCTGATTCTCTCATTTATCCTAAAAACATTTACGGAGACCCTAGTGTTTGTGACATGTTCTGAAGATAAAGTAACTATGTAGTCTCAAGCTTTGAAGGACTCACAATCTAGCGGAAAATATAATTGAAACTCAGCATGGCTGGTGAGAAGCAAATATAGACCACAGCCTAATTAGAAGGAACATAGCACAGTAAGCTTTCTGCTTTTGATATTGTACCACAGTCATGCAAGATGTTAGCATCGTCAAAGGTTAGGAGAAGCACGGCTAACACTAAGGTATGCCTTGCAACTTTCTGTGCAATTGTAACAGTTGGGAAAGAATAAGGCTTCAGCGTTTGTGAGATGGCTCAGTGGGTGAAGTATTTGCTGTGCAAGCCTGATGACCTGAGTTTGATCCTCTAAAACCATGCAAAGGTAGAAGGAAAGGAAAGAACTAACTCCACAATGCCATTGCCTGACACATTAAAACCCTGGTGCGTATGCACGCGTGCGCACACATACATACACATACACACTCACACTAAGTTAAAAAGACAACAATAATTGTAAACTTAAAAGGAATCCAGTAAAGTAGAATTACAATAGAGCAGACTTTTTTCCCCCAGAAAGCTGAATGAGGAGCTGCAAAACCCTATTAGGAAACAGAAGGCAATTTGACTCTTAAGAAGCAACCAGAAAAATAGCTTCCTGTGGCCAATGTTACACTGCTCTGTGTTCTTGATTCATTTAAACAACAAAAATCTATTCCCTGAGAGTTCTTCATGCCAAAAATTCACTGAGGTGTCAGCAGGCTGGTCCTTCTTAGAGTCTCCAGGAGAGAAAAGGGGCCCTTGCCCTCACAAACTCTTGAAGGCTCTCCGTGTGCTTTGGCTCCATCCTCTACCTACTCTAACTAGCCATACTCTCCCATGACCATATCCACTCAGTTCCTCCCTTTTCATCAAATGCCCCCTCTACCATCTTCACATAATTGCATTTAGGGACCACTTGGATCATCCAGGAGAGTCTTCCCACTTCCATATCCTTTGCTTATTTATGGCTTCACAGGTTCCTACTATTGCTATCAGAACCCTTATTCAGCCTTCCACATCTGGTGAGCACTACAAAAGTCCTTGGGGTCCCCACTTGGGAAGGGTAATTTGTACAGTTGAGGGACATAAAGAGCACCTCTTGGCCTGGGCACAGGAAAGGAAAATAGTGGATTTATGACTGGAGAGGCAGGAGGTGTGCTGGTGTGATGTAGGTGGGTCTTTTTCTATGTGTTGCTTTCATCGGTTAAATAATAAAGAAAACTGTTTGGTCTGATAGGTCAGAACATAGGTGGGTGGAGTAGACAGAAGAGAATTCTGGGAAGAAGAGAAGTGAGGCAAACACCATTGCTCTCCTCTCCGAGATGGACTCAGGTTAGAATCTTCCCGGTAAGCCACCACCTCGTGGTGCTACACACATTAATAGAAATGGGTTAATCAAGATGTGAGAGTTAGCCAGTAAGAGGCTAGAGCTAATGGGCCAAGCAGTGTTTAAATGAATACAATTTGTGTGTTGTTATTTTGGGGCATAAGCTAGCCAGGAGGCCAGGTGCCAGGTGGCAGGATCGCAGCCTCCTGCTCCTTCTACACTGGTGTGCCGGGGCTGCTGGACCACACTCTCATGAATGACTATCTTAAACAGCAGACATGCATTCCCCTCTGTCTGGAGGCTCAAACTCCGTGACAAAGATGTTACTAAATTTGCTTCTCCCAGGTCTCTGTCCTTGACTGCCTTCTCTCCATGTCCCCAGATGGCCACTTGTCTATGTGCACCCATCACCAATGTCTCTCCTTTTTCTTATGAAGCACTCAGGCATGGTGCCATCCCTATGATCTTATTTAACTGAAATCACTTTTAAAAAGTGTCCTGTCCTTTTTTGGGGGGTGGAGGGATTTCAAGACAGGGTTTCCCTGGCTTTGCTGTCCTGGAACTCGCTCTGTAGACCAAGCTGACCTCGAACTCATAGAGACCCTTCTGCCTCTGCCTCCCAAGTGCTGGGATTAATGGAGTGAGTCACCACCACCCAGAAAAAGGCCCTGTCCTTTAAGCCCAAATTCTGAGGTACTAGAGGTTAAAACTTCCATGGAGTGTTGTATGGAGTGGGGTGGGTTCAGAGCATTCCGTGATAATTGAGATCATCTTTTAAAGAACTTTGGGTGTGATAATGATATTGATTTTGAAAAATACAGCCAAATAAAGGCTTTTAAGGACTGCAATGAAAAGATCAGATAATTTGGCCAATAACACTGACCCAGGAAGAAGGAAGTGTCAAAATTTAACACAGAGAACAGGTAGAAGGGTGATATCCTGTCTATGAAGGACACATCACGGAGAATGGCTGTTTGCCCTAAGCTAGAGCAAATGTAGTGTGTTGCCCTTGCCCAGGATCTTGTCCTTCCACAAACTTGTAGAGTGTGTGTGTGCACATGCACAATCCCCTCCCACACAAACACACATGAGATGGCCAGAGTCACTTCGCCACTACTATGTAGATCCCGCAGCTCCAATTCAGGTCATCAGATTTGTCCATAAGCACCCTTCTCCTACTGAGCCATCTTACTGACCCAAAAACATTTTTTTTTGTCATCAAGTTGAACTCAAAATAAATGCTTGGGTAGCAGGAATGAAGTAGGAAACCAAAGTTTGGTCTTTAAGATGGGTCCAGCACCAGAACATAGGACCAGACATGAACCTGATGTCTGATATGGGTATTTTAAAGCCACATGAGAGAATGTAGGTAGAACCATACACAGAAGTCCAAGGGCCTGGACGAGACCAAGTTTTAAAGGGGGAAAACTCTGACCCCTTATTCTGAAAGCTCAAGAAAGCGAGATGACTGCCTCCTACGTGAATGGGTGAGGTGCGGCACAGTGATGTATGAGAACACGATTCACTGTCTGCACTTTAAATTTCTGAATTTATGGGGCTGGAGATGTAGTACAGTGGTCGAGCACCTCTCTAGCATGAGCAAAACCCTGAGTTTGATCTGCAGTACTGTTTTCTTTAAAAAAAAAAATACATATATATTTATTTTTTCCATGTGTTAAGGAAGCACCAAACCTAATAGTAATTTGAAAGTTATCCCCGAATCTGAAACTCTTATAGTAAAAGGAGTAAAAAATACAATATAAGATGATATAGAAGTGTTTTCTTTCTATGTGTTTCTTTCATTGGTTAATTAATAAAGAAACTGCTTGGCCTGATAGGTCAGAACATAGGTGGGTGGAGTAGACAGAACAGAATGCTAGGAAGAAGGGAAGTGAGTCAGACACCATACCTCTCCTCTCTGAGATGGAAGCAGGTTAGAATTTTCCCAGTAAGCCACCACCTCGTGGTGCTACACAGATGAATAGAAATGGGTTAATCAAGATGTGAGAGCTAGCCAGTAAGAGCCTAGAGCTAATGGGCCAAGCAGTATTTAAAAGAATACAATTTGTATGTTGTTATTTCTGGGGCTAACCTAGCCAGGTGGCTGGGAGCTGGGCGGCAGGAATGCAGGCCACTGTTCCTTCTACACTAAGAAGAAAAGTAAATAAGAAAATTAGATTCCCACACATTTAAACATAACTGAATAAGAAGAAAATGGGGAAAAAATCCACTCTTTTTTTTTTTTTTTTGCTTTTTCGAGACAGGGTTTCTCTGTGGTTGTGGAGCCTGTCCTGGAACTAGCTCTTATAGACCAGGCTGGTCTCGAACTCACAGAGATCTGCCTGCCTCTGCCTCCCAAGTGCTGGGATTAAAGGCGTGTGCCACCACCACCCGGCCAAAAAATCCACTCTTAAGGAACAAAAATAAAAAATGTTCCCTATTCCCAAGAACACAGAAAATGTTTCAAGATTAAAAGAATCTAAGTCCCATGAAGAGTGACTTTCAAACATTACAGACCAATTTTAATTTTTTTGCAAGATTTTAGAAAGGAAAATACAGAACTTATAAAAATGTTCAGAAAACTGTGTGTGTGTGTGTGCGCACACACACACACACGAGCGCGCACGTTTGCTTCTATAAAGGTATGAGCTCACATATGTGTGTGCATGTGCCCATATGCATATGGGTCAGAGACATGATGCTCATTTTCCAAAGCCCGATGTCAATGTACCCTACCTCAACTTAGGCATCAGAAGAGACAGCATATGTGTGCTGTTTGGGAATGGGGAGTGAGGTACAACAGTAAACAGAGTCTCAGCTGGAGAGTGGAAGCGGGAGACTATGGGCTTTGGACTTGCTCTGCTGCTATTTCTAGACACTTGTCCCTTCCTTCATCCTCAGAACTCCTGGCAATTGGAAAGCAGATGGCATGAGTCTATACCATCTGTTCCCTCTCCTGCCACAGCCGCCTGTCCCCTGCTCACCTCTCAATCTCGGAAGATTTTAGCACCCCACTTACAGACTCTCTCTCCTGTTACTCCCACCATTATTCCTGGAAATTTAATATTCATGTCCTGCCTTATTGCCTCCTACAAATCTTTGTAAATCTTCTTAATGTTTTAATTTGTCTATTGTGTTTGGATGGGAGTACGCATGGCACAAGGTGTCAATCAAAGGACAATCTGTGAGAGTTGGGCTTTTCCCTTCACCACATGGGTGCCAGGGATTGAACTTCGGTCACCAGGCTTGGCTGCAGGTACCTTTAAGTACTGAGCCATCTCGCTGGCAGTAAACTCTTAATCGACAGCCTCATTTACTCCATTCTAGAGGATGACTCTAGGACTTGAAATTATGAATCTCACCCTTTCCAAAAGTTGTAATGTCAAGTGCCTCTCATTAGAATCTTTATCTGAGTACTGATTTTAATTATCCAGTCTACCTTACCAAACCCACTTCTTTCTAGATGCTTCATTACTCCTCATCAATCTCTGGCCTCTCTTTCCTTTTTATCTAGTCTGAGTTAACAATTGATGACTATGAAATCTCTGTCTACCCTATCAGCCTGTGTGGTTATGTATGTATATACTTATGTGTCCATCCATCCATCCATCCATCCATCCATCCATCCATCCATCCATTCACCCATCCTTCCACCCACCATTTAGCCAGCCATCCTCATACCCTTTCTGTCTTCTCTTTTTCTCTTTTTCTTGAAACTCAGACCCAGTCTAAAATCTGAGCACTTAAGTAGAGCTGTAGGCAAAACAAAATCAATAAAACAAAACCATAAAATAGTTTCCCTGCAAATTTATGTTCCAAATGATAAGAAAGTCTACAGGACCCCTTGGAAATCCTACATTTCATTACTCAACTTCCTTTTATTTTTGATAAGATCATGATCTCCATTCCTCCCTCCTTTTTTATTTTCAGAAAATCAGGAACAACCAACAGAGACAATTTCAGTTCAAATCCCAGTCTTCCCAATCAGCATCTCAGTGAGCCATTGACTGAGTTGCTAATTTTCTCTGCAACTCAAATTCCTTGTCTGGACCAGGAGAAAGATAAAAACAACAGTGTCTGGCTAGGAATGGCCAAAATCTAGGTCCTATTAATAGAATATTACTAGTGTAACAGAGAGCAACATTACCAGAATGTCCATCCTACCTGCAGGTACACCCAAAGGCCCCACTTCCCTTCTGTGTCTGCACCGCTTAACCTGCCACTCACACGTTTATCTATAGCTCTGCATCCCATGATTGTACAAGGATAATCTCTTCTATCCAAGGATAGCCCCTCTCCTCTATTCAATGACTTTGTTTCTAGAATTATCTCTTCTCTATACAATCTCTTTTGTATGTTCTGTTCACTACGCCGTTGCAACAAACATTCTAGAATATCTGCTACCTTAAAAACATTGCCCCGGAGTCCAGGTTCTCTTTCTCACTCCTTTGGTTGCCTAGGTAGAGATACTTGTAGGTGGACCGTTCTGTCCAATCAGTCACTCCCCAAATAACCCTGCAGAGACTTAATATTAATTATAAATGCTAAACTGGTAACTTAGGCTCATTTTTTGCTAGTGCTTATCATCTAAACTTTCCCATTCATCTGTGTGCTGTCCCTAGGTTCATTTACCTCATGTATGAACTTCCAATCCTGCTCACTCTATGTCTCATGGCATCGCCTCTTGACTCCCGAGACTCCACCCTTCTTCTTCCCAGTATTCTCTTAGTCTGGTTCTCCCCACCTAATCTGTGCTGCCTAGCTATCAGTCACTCAACTTTTTCTTATCCAATCATATCAGTCACTCAACTTTTTCTTATCCAATCAAAGCAGTTCATATTTACAGTGTACAAAGATACCTCTCATTTTATTAGCGAAGCTTCCCCTCTACCTGCGAGCCCTACGTCAGACACTCTTTGTCTCACTCCCTCAACCCCCCCTCCCCCGCAGCACCTCTTGCAAAGGCCCATCCTTTCCCACACTCAGGTGATATCTCTGTCTTCCTTTATGAAGCCCCTGAGAAGCAAGATCCTCCTAGGCTCCAAGACTTCATTTGATGTTTGAGTTTATTCAAGCTGCCCAGACGAACGCCTCAGACTGAGCAGTCACTTAGGCTGCAGAGATTTCTTTCCTCATGGCAGTGGGAACTAAGAAGTCAAGATCAAGTTCTGGTCAGCTCCTTTCCTGGTGAGGACGTCCTTCCAGGTGGCAGATGGTCACCTTCCACTCGGCCCCGACATGCCCTCTACTTCAGGCCTGTGGTGGAGAGAGGACACCCTCTCTTTAACTTCTGTGGAAGCAGACACTGCCCTTAGGTCCTTTCTGAGTCTTAATCGTATCCCCGAGCAGTCTTCCACTTGAAAGTTCTTGTTCTAGTCACACAAGAGGGCAAGGTCCAGTATGCTGTGTCTCTGGTGTGGGTGGGGCAGCTCAGTTCATAGCTCATGCTTTCTCACATGTTGTCAGAGCGGCTCTCTCTGCTCACTTACCAACTCCTCTGAGGGGACTTTCATGGCTACTTCATCTTAAACGGATTTTTTTTCTTTCCTTCCTTGTAAATTTTACTCTGTTCATTGTAAGCAAAGTTGGGTTTGAAAGGCTGAGCCCTGGGGCAGATTGCTCTGTTTAAATACAAGTTCTATCACGTAAAAACCTCGCGACCTTGGCAGAGAAACTTAATATGCAGAACCTTGATGTCCACCAGTAAAATGGAGATATTTATGCCCACCCTGTGAGGACTGACATGTGGAAGACCCTGCGACTGCTGTTGGGAACAATTTAAGTACCTGGCAGAAGACTAGAAAGGACAGAGAAGCAAGCAAGAATTAAAGATGCTAACTCTGTTATGATGGCTGCTTGTTTAAATAGATTAGCCTTTCGTATTTTCCTTTTCTCATCTGAAAAAAAAAACAAATTAAAACTCAAAGCATACCAATGTGTTCAGCCTTTCTGAACTGCATGGTATCCCTCATGCCTAGAACTGTGCATGATGGACCAAACACCTTCCATATATCACTGTGGAAAGATCAGAAGGATCCCTCAGTGGTTTCTTAGGAGAGTCTGAGGAGGTGTGGTCTATAGTATGAAGTACTGCCAATAACTCAACAGAGAGAGACTGAAGCCACTTGTCCATCCCAGGAGCATTGGTGATTTGAGTGACAATAATAACCATAATTGACCAAGGCACCTTGCTAAGTGCGCTAATCTACACACGGACCCTATGAGGAAGACATTATCACCATTTTATAGATGACAGAGCATTTCAGCAGCTCCGTGGGATAGAGGCAAGGCAGGAAAAGATTGAGAGATAAGCAGGAATTAGAGGTGTAAAGTAAGCTCAGTCACAATGGCAACTTCCTTAAAAAGAGAGTCCGGCAGGAGAGAATTCAGCCGGCAGAGACGGAACCTGTCAAAGAAAACAGCTAAAGCAAAGGGGATGGGGAAAATAGAAAAGAAATTCAATTTTTTGTCTTGGGTTATTTTCAACATCACATTGGTGGCCTCCATTTAATTGAGAATCTTTTGAGTCTCTACTTAGGACACTGAGATAATATTAAAAAGTCACTCTTCAGAAGACCCTCTCTAGACAAGATCGCCGTGTGAGAAAGGTAGTTTTCTTATTTGCTCGTAACTGAAGTACCTGTGAAGATTCCAGCTGGGTTTTAGGTTCCCGGTGGAAACAAGTTCCATCAGAAACAAGTCCCGGGAGCACTGAAGTGCATCTGAGCTTCCCTCACTGGACCAGGGACGGAGGGGGGAAACAGCTGGTGTAGAAATATGCAAAGGAGCCTTCGAAGAGCTTCCTACAGTGTCACTCATCACTTCTGGAAGCTGGCACTTGAGAGTTTGTGCGACTCTTTCTTAGAGCGTTCGAGCAGTTCTCAACCTGTGGGCTGCGACCCCCTTAACAAGCATCTATCTTCAAAGAGGTATATATTACCATTTATAACAGTAGCAAATTTACAGTTATGAAGTAGCAACAAAAATAAGTTTATGGCTGGAGGTCACCACAACATGAGGGACCATATTAAAGGGTCGCAGCATTAGAAAGACTGAGAAGCACTGGAAGGCACAGATGCCGGAATCAGAGACTCTGCCACTCTCTGCTTTCCGCCATTTTGGTGATGTGGGCTAGACTCCTCTGCATATCCTTTGCCTGCCAATTTCCGAAGCGGAGGAAGATCATGCACAAAAGGTCTATTAACCATTCTAAGGAGCACACAACGCTTAAAGTTATGCCTTTTGTTTTAAATGAAAGGCAGCAATATTACTTGTTTTCTAGGAGGCAGAAAACCACCAGCCGCGTTCCACTGGTGAGCCCAGATCCCCGCCCTGTGGGGGGAAAAGGTACAAACACTCAGCCACCCGTGACTATTTTTGTATCTCTGTTAGCTTCTACCAGTCTGCATCCCCTGCAGCCTTGTCTGCCGGTTTCTGTTTCTCATCGGCTCTTAATTTTCTTATTCTTTAGTCCTGACTGTTTGGTTGTTGATAAAGATGCCTGCCAGGGATTGGCAGGGGCCAATGAGTAGACAGAAAGCCTGGTTTGTGCGTTCCTCACTTGGAATATTCGAGAATAAAGCAGTCCCCGGCTACTTGATTATTATGACTGCTGTAAATTTACAGCTGCCACATTGCTGCCCTGACCTGTGCGAACGTCCGCCAACTGTCCCGTGGCTTCCCCAGGTCGGTTTGCTCTGAACATGCAAGGCACTGTGCAACTCTGCTCCGGGTGGCAAAGGGTTAACAGTCCCCGCGCCTACTGAGTTGTTAAAGGAACTGCTGAAGCTGATCAATGACCACTGTTAAGACCTGGAAACC
Organism: Microtus pennsylvanicus; assembly: GCF_037038515.1. NCBI lineage: Eukaryota > Metazoa > Chordata > Mammalia > Rodentia > Cricetidae > Microtus > Microtus pennsylvanicus. Next base: position 85,339,387 of record NC_134580.1, on the reverse strand, counting down.
AATTATAAACCTGAAATTTGTGATGAACAAAGCCCTGAAACACTAGGATGAAAACTACTGAATTAGTCCAGTTCATTAAAATCATTAATAGTCATGAAATGAAAACCACCAGAGTCCAAAAAGGCTTAATGCTCTATCCATATTAATTAGATGGGAGCAAACCTGAACTGAAAAGCACCACATGCTTTGTAGAATTAGCAATTGGTCTCCACAGACTACACAGATCTCTATTAAAATTCAGTTTAATTAAAATTGATCACGTTAAGAAACTGATGTGGTTAATTAACTGAATTCCTGGACTTCTTTTCATTCGTTTCACAGACGCCTTATACACCCTGTTCGTGGGTGACACCGTGTTGCAAGGAGCAAATCCTATTGCAAAGGTTAACTCTCTGTGTTCCTGGAGCCGGCACAAGCAGAGAGGAGGGGAGTGGAAGGGTGAGATGAAGTTATGCTTCGCCGAGAAGCAGAGCCAGGTTCACCTCGGGAGATCCGCGGCCCCATTTCGCTAGTATCAGTACAGGTAGACCTGTGCTGAAAAGGTTCTCTCTTCTGAGCTGCGCATGAAGAGGGCTTCTTTTCTGGGGCTGCTTCTCCGAAGGAACTGAGAGATGTCGCCAAACACCAAGAGCCACTGTAGTGTCAACCCAGGGCAGTGCAGAGCTGGAGTGTGTGGCCGATTAGGGGCCACACCAGTCAAGCTTCAGGCCGACATTCTGTCTCTGAAGTCACTTTGTGTTTTGTTCATTTGTAGTGAGGAGAAAATGATGTCTCTAGATTGGGGCATTGGGGATACAGGGAGCGAAGCATAGAACAATGACAGTGGTCTCTGTCTTGAACTTGTGTGTCTTCTCCAGGCCAGGTCTCCACCTCCTCACCCCCAAGTCCACCAAGCACACTGTTGTCTTAATCCTTCTGAAGAACACTATCTATGACATCACGCACAAACTCAAATCTCTCCACTGACTCTTCGAAGCCAACAGGATGAGAATTGCGTTCTGCAGGCTAAGACTTGGGGCTGGACATCATCTGGCCCAAGCTCTCTTATCTTCTTTCCCTCCTAGTTTCCTTTGTTCAGCCAAACAGGCTCATTTACGAGTTAGTTCCCCCTTTCTCTTAGAAGTCCAGCAGTTCAACCTTCCCTTCTCCCTTTTTCAAGTCTTTAAGCTACCAACAATTTCTTTCTTGCCACGGCCTCCTTGCGGAGTTTCTCCTCTTTCTCCTGACACCTAGTATCTAGAGCTTATACTGGTGAGTTTTGTGCCTATCAGAGCCTAAAGATTTTCCATTTGGGGAAGGCAGAGGTCATATCCAGTGTCTCACTGAATCTGAATGAGCTTTGAAGATATAGTACATTCAAGCAATGTTTTAGATGAGAATAGAGATAATGCTAACATTTTGATAATTTCTTGTCATTTGATTTTTTTTTTTTTAGAGAGGAAGTTTAAGACTTATGTTCTGCTGAGCTGTCAGAAGTATTTGACAGTTGTTTACTAGTAGCAATAACAATATAATAATGGTAGTGGTGACATTAGATGACAGTTATTAAATTCGTCAGGCATTGCACGATAGACTGACATAAGGAACTCACGCCTTTCCTACTCATCACCAGGGAGTTCTCTGCCCCCCTTTTCAGCATGATCTTCATCTTCTGTACCCATAATCCTGTCTTCTACCTCATTTCAAATTCTTGTATTCTTTTGCTTTCCTTAATGGCTTTGTGGGGTTTTGCATTTTGTGCATGCTAGTTTTGTGGCAACTAGACACAAGTTGGAGTCATTTTGGGAAGGGGGGACCTCAAATGAGAAAATGCTCCCACCAGATTTGCCTGGGAGCAAGCTTGTGGTGCATTTTCTTAATTGATAACTAATGTGGGAAAGTGCATTCCTGGGAAGCTGGTCCTGAGTGCTATAAGAAAGCAAGCTGAGCAAGCCATGAGAATCAAGTCATGAAGCAACACTCCTCCATGGCCTTTGTACCACCTGCCTCCAGGTCCCTGCCTTGAGTTACTGCACTGACATCCCTGGATGATGGACCACAAGCTGTAAAGTGAATCAACCCTTTCTTTCCCAAGTTACTTTTGGTCATGTTATTTTATCACAGCAATAGAAATTCTAACTAAGACAACTTTATTATTTTGCTTTTCAGAACTTTTCAAAGATGCAGCGTTTGAGAACACATTCTGTTTGATATTCAGCTTTAGCTGCACACACACACACACACACACACACACACACACACCTATACGTGTATATGGAAATCACAAGACAAACACATCCTCAGTTCTTCAGGTGTGTTCCACCTTGTTTGTGCTTTGTGACAAGGTCTTAATTGTCCCAAAACTCATCCAGAAGACCGGGATAGCTGAGGAGTAAGCTCCAGACATCCATAGGTCTCAGTCACTCAATACTGGGGACACAGATTGGCAACACCACACCCAGCTGTTTAAGACATCTGGGAGTTACTTGTGGGTCTTCTGCTCACAAAGCAAGAACTTTACCTACTGAGCCATCATCCCCCAGCACCCAGTCTTAGCTTTTAGCTTCACTAACTTCCATTTGCTATTGTGATAGATTTTTCCTGTTAATTGCCTCTAATTCCTTAATAATTTTGTAATTTAAAAAATTCTTAATATTTATTTAATTCCTTTCTCACCACCTTTCTTTTTTTTTAACTCTTTCCCTTTTAATGAAAAAAAAAAAGCGTTGAAGACCATACGTTTTCTCCTGAACACAACTTTCAGCATGGTCACCCCAAGTCTGATGAACACAAACTTCAACAGGTCACTCCAAGTCTGATGGACAGAACTTTCAGCATGGTCACACTAAGTCTGATGGACGTGACCTTCAGGAGGTCACTTCAAGTCTAATGGAGTGCTTTCATTTTTATTCAATTGCCAATCACTGTAGTTCTTGAATGATCTCCTTATTGATACAGATTATTTATACATTGTCATGTGTCTTTACAACTGTCACTTCTTAACTTTATCACGTTATCATACCATAGGCCTTAGATTGATATTTGATCAAATAGATTAATTTTTTTTCATAATCTGTAGACCTCTACATGATGCATTTTTATATTTCAGTGTTACAGACCTGTATTGTTCAGTTGTTTTACAGATGCTCTCTTTTTTTGTCTATTTCAACCGTGATTCTGAGGCAGCCACATTGGAGAAAGCACTGTTCAGTTGCACTTAAATTTACTTTGCATTTCTGCCAGACTTGGGTTTTTATTCAGCTGCTGCATGTTCTTGATACATAAATGTTTATAACAATTATGCTCTTATCTAAATTAATCACCTGGTTATAACTCTGTAGTTCTTTATTTGTATTTGCTCTTTTTTGTATTGTTTTGCCAATTTGTTTAATCAAAAACTTTCTTAGTGACTGCTTTTTGGTCATATTTCCCCAAATGTATTTGAATATAGCTCTTTTTAAAAGCATTTTATTAGCATATGTAAATGATACAATATCTGGGGTTTCATCATATCATTTCATGTATGAATATAATATAGTTTGATCATATCAACCCTATTTCCATTTATCTTCCTCTTTTCCCTTCCATTCCTCTTCAACATCCTCAGTGTTTTCCCCACTGAATTCTCTCTACCTTTATTTTCCCCGTCTCAATCCCTGACTCTCTGTCTTTCTCTGTGTCTGTCTCTATCCCTGAATGTCTCTGTCTCTGACCCTGTCTCTGTCTCTACCTCTGATACTGTCTCTACCCCTGACTCTGTCTTTATTCCTGACTCTATCTGACTGTGTCTCTATCTCTGTCTCTCTGTCTATCTCTGTCTCTATCTTTGTATCTGTCTCTGACTCTATCTCTGACTCTGTCTATCTCTGACTCTGTCTCTATCTCTGATCCTGTCTCTATCTCTGTCTCTCTGTCTATCTCTGTCTCTATCTTTGTATCTGTCTCTGACTCTGTCTATCTCTGACTCTGTCTCTATCTATGATGCTGTCTCTATCTCTTTCTTTGTCTCTGACTCTGTCTATCTCTGTCTCTATATCTGATTCTTTCTGTCTCCATCTTTGTCTCTATCTGACTCTGTCTCTGTCTTTCTCGGTCTCTATCTCTGACTCTGTCTCTGTTTCCATCTCTGGTTGACTCCCCCTCTATCATCTCTATTTCTTCATCCCACCATCATTCTACAATCTGGCTACTGCCAACAGTGCCATAGTAAACAGAGGCATGCCAGCATCTCAGTAACGCTTACCCTGACTCCCTCAGGTATACACCTAGAAGAGTCATGGCTAGATATGGCTAGGTCATATAGTTCTATTTTTAAATTTTGGGAAATCTCAATGGTCTGACTTCCATGCTGGCCGTAAGAATAGGCATCACAATCAGCAGTCAACAAATGTTCCTTGTCTGTCCTCCTTCCCTCCCAGCACTTGTTTGTTTTCTTGACGATAGCCCTTTCGACTCGAGTAAGATCAAATCTCAATGTAGTTTTGATTTGCATTTCCCTAATGGCTAAAGATGATGAATAACTATGAATTTATTGGCCTCATTACATTATAGTTAAAACATTGGGGAAACAGGACAAAGTACACGGAAAACTGCTAGAAAGAAGGGCCAAGTCATAAATAAAGGCAAAGTCATCAGAATAATAGCAGATTTCCCCACAGACATTCTGAAAGCCAAGAGAGAATGGACCAATATACTCCAAGCCCTGAAAAGAATTACTATATTCAAGAAAGATCCTTTATTACCAAAGGAAAAATGAAAATCTTCCCTAGTAAACCCAAACTAAAATAATCCCTGACCACTAAACTAGCATTATAGACACTATTTTATGGAATTCTACACACGGAAGAAGGCAAACACATCCACAAGAATACTAGAAAGAATACGTCTCAGTAGAATCGTTGATAAGCAAATGAACATTAAGAACATATAGAGCAGACTACAGGGATTTATGCATACCTTTAAATAAATACTGAGGGTTAATGATATCAATTTTCCTGTAGAAATAAACAGACTAGAGGACTGGATTAAGAAGTTATACAGAGCTCTTCATTGCTTTCAGGGAATGCCTCTCTTTGGCAAAGACAATCTTAGCATGAAACGGGGGGAAAAGAGGTTCCAAACAAATGGGGCTTTCAAGCAAACTGGAATTGCCTCACTTACATCTGATAATGTAGACTTGAAATCAGAATTAGTCAGAAAAAGCAGGAAGGTCATTTCCTATTATTATCAACATACCCAGTTTTATGAAACAAACATATCAGACTATACTATACAGATTATACACTAATATTTAATGATGTTAACACTACACCCCTAGAAACGGACAGGCCATCCAAGTGAAAAACTAAATAAGAAACATCAAAAGTCTGTATGTTTTTGAAAAAAAAATCATGCTTTCTTTTCCAGTTTCCTTCCTTCCTTCCTTCCTTCCTTCCTTCCTTCCTTCCTTCCTTCCTTCCTTCCTTCCCTCCCTCCTTTCTTCCTTCCTTTTTTGAAAGAGAGATGGCTCAGTAGTTAAGAGCACTGACTGTCCTTACAAAGGACCTAAGTTTGATTCCAAGAACCCACATGGTGAGTCACAATTGTTTGCAACCCCTGCCTCAAGAGATATGACGCCCTCTTATGGCATCCACAGGCAGCAGGCACACACAGCACATAGACATACACACAGGCAAAATACCCATACACATAAAATTTGAGAAGGAAAGTAAAAGTCTCTTAAAATGTATTTATTTCAGGTAATTTATAAAAATTGACTTCAAAAATACTAAGTAAGTAGATGGGGAAAAGTATATTCAAAATATAAGGAAGTTTAACAACAGCTTTTTTTTTAAGCTCCAAATACAGTTTATGACAATATTGGTTCTCTCTCTTTCTCTCTCTCTCTTTTTTCATCCTTTCTTTCTCCCTCCCTCCCTCTTTCGTTCTTTGCTAACTTAATCAGCAAAACTTATTCCAAACCCTGTATCTCAATTCCCATGCATTAATTTAGAAGGGAGACAAACAAACATTTCCACTGCTTCAGTGCTCAGCATCTTTCTGGAAAGCTTTAATTGAACGAATACTTTTCCTATATAATGAAGTGTCTCCAGCTCCAACTTTGCTCATGAAGATCTGTTTCTCTCTGCTTTGTCTGCTATCACTTGGTTTCCATCTCTGTCACCTCTGACCACTCAGATTATGCTCTAAGTGGCCTTTTTAGTTTGAATTCATGACTAAGTCTTTTCTTGAACACATCTTTGCATTTCAAGGCTCCTCGAGAGGCTAACATACTAATGCTCTCAGACAGCTGTTTAGGTATGCGCCTGGCAAGGCTTCTTGCTTCTTTATTTTCTCCCATCTTGAGTTCTCTGTTGTGACTTGTTTTATTTTTGAGAATTCTTCCTTCTAAAGGAGCCATGAGCTCTTGCATTTGCTGAACTCTTTCATTCACATAAACATCTCCCCAAATTCCTGGTAGCTGAGCGATTGTAAATCCTTCATTCTCAAGTCAGTAGATCACCCATGTGCCAGTGCCAGAAGGATTGTTTTTCCCTGTAAAATCTGTTATTTCGTTTCAAATAACAATGGGAGCTCAATGAGATTTATTGCTCTTAAGATTCAAATTGTCTTTTCCATTGGGGGATTTAAATATTGCCTTCCTTCCATATTGGTGTTTCTTTTCTCCTTCAAGCTCTTTCTCTTTCTCTCTCTCTTTTTTAAAAAATATTTATTTATTTATTTATGCATGAGTATTTGCTCACATGTATGTATGTGTATTAGGTATCCAAGGAGGCCAGAAGAAGACATCAGATCCCCTGGAACTGGAGTTACAGACACAGCTGTGAGTTATAATGTGGGTGTTGGGAACCAAATTCAGGTCCTCTGGAAGAGCAACAAGTGTATCCAGTAAATGAGCCACCTCTTCAGCCCCTGCCTCTAGGTTTTCTGTTAGTCATACTTGGATATTTTGAAGCCTTCTCTTCTTTCCCTCATGGTTCCCATCTCTGTAATGCTTTAAAGTATTCGTTCCATTTCCCAAGCCTAGATTTTCATCCTCCCATGCTATTTTTAGGTTAAAGTTTTACCTTAAAAATAGAATCTCTTGAGTACATTTCTTGCTCTTATTGTCCCATTTCCAAATTTGCCTCCTCAGTATGCATATGAAGCCCTTTTCTGGATGTCGTGTGTTCGTCCTCCTCCTCTTCACTGCTTGGGACTCCTTACATGAATGGTACTTTCCCTTCTCCTATTCTGAGGCCCAGCCTGAGTTCATGGGTACATTCTAGACACAAATAACATCTCTACCCACATGGCTAACCCTCTAGCACGTGGCAGGTGACAGATGTTCTCAAGGAAAGGAGAGAGGGAATCTCCCCCAGTATGCTGTTGTGAGCAGGCGTATGCTTCCTCTCGGAACCACAGATCTATAGCACCTATCTCTCTCTAAGATCATGGAACTCCATTTTTCAATTTAAAATTCTACAGAAATCTAAGCTCCCACCAAGCCTCAAGGAAAAGCTATGAACCCAAATTTCTCTGCTTGATTCTATGGAACCCAAAACGTTTTTATCCCATAGATCCTGCTGCTGGTCAGACCCAGGGAAGAAACTATTGGATGGAAACTTCGATCCCAGGACAGCAGGCATACAACCACAGGGATTTCCCTAACATTCCTGAAGTATAATTGAAATGTTCTAAAACGTGAAATGCAACCCGTATGCAGAAATGTGCATAAATCATAAACATCAGCATAATAAATCACCAGCAAACAAACTCTCAGATGAGGTCCACCTAATAATATTGACAACATCCCAGAAGACTCATACATATTCCTTTTTTAACACAACACATTTCTTGCCCTGCTGAAAAAAAAATCACTAATTTTTGTAGTAATTATTTTTCTTGTCTTTCTAAAAGTCTTATGCCTTTGTGTGTATTCCCAATTTGCTCATTTTAAACTCCATATAAATGAAATCATGCCTCAGGCATTCTTTTGTGTTTTATTATTTTCATGCTTGTAACATTTGTTCTTTCATCTGTCGCCCCTCCACCCCTCCGCACACACTTTTTCCATCTGCAGCAGAGTATTATATTGAATATATTGAATGGGCATACCGCATTCCTGTGTTCACTCTTTCATCAGTTGGTGTTCGGGCTGTTTTGAGTTCAGTGTTGCCCCGAACACTGATGGTGTGAGCGCCCCCTGCGCATGTTCTGACGCATGTGTACATGCATGAGTTCGTACCATACAATCAGAAGGAGAACTGATACGGTGAGGGCATTCAGACAAGGCTCCGGGCCTTTGGATGCTACCCAGTGTTGCTATTTGCCCGGACGTTGTTCCAATTAGCAATGTCCAGAAATTCATTAGCAGTTTAGGAGAGCAGTCATTGGCCCATGCGCATACTGGATCCAGTAGGCAGCTATGTAGTACTACCTCGTTTTTGTTGTAATCTGTATTTATCTGATCAGAAGTTAGACATGATTTTTCACATAAGAAAAAAAAACAAACACAGAGGAGTCATCTAAAGATGAAGAGAGTAAGAGGAGCATAGCAGGATTAAAAGTTTTGGACAGGTCATCTTCCTAACACCCCTATTTTACAGACGGGAAGCTGAGGAACAGAGAACACTATTCAGTAGAGAACACACATCTCCCCCAGACTAAAGGTCTCCCTACCACTGAGTACTTACTTCAGCACCCTAGGGAGAACAGCTCTGTGAATGGCAGCCTAAGAACTGGCGTTATTTATGTTGGAGAGCCATGGCAGGAAGCTGAAACACTTGTCAAAGATTTCACAGTGAGCCAAACAGGAGTAGCTTTAAAGGCTCCTCAGCTGAGGTTTAAGAAGAGCAAAGTGGGCCAGGTGATGGTGGCGCACGCCTTTAAACCCAGCACTCAGGAAGCAGAGGCAGGTGGATCTCTGTGAGTTCAAGGCCAGTTTGGTTTACAAGAGCTATGTTGCTTCTTGAGATCCATTCAAATTTGATCTCAAGTCCCCGAATCTCAAACTGATGGAATATGAGACTTTCTCTTAAGAGTTTTCCAGGGATTCTAGATGCTGGTCTGATACTCGATGGGGAGAAAAGTCAGATACATAACACCCCACACCACCACGGTGAGCATAGACAAACCCCTGCACCCCTGAAGCCAGATAATGCTTGGCTTGTATGCACCCTTTGATACCACTTGGAACCATAGTGTTCAGCATCCAGTCTTTCCAGGGATCCTACTGGTTATTGGAACTCTGGTCAGCATCTTCTGTATTGCCAAAGAGATGTAGGTACCTCCTGCTTTATTGGGCAAGGGAAGCTCCATCTTTACTTCCACCAGCTTCCAAAGCTCTCACACTCTTCCATAGCATAGACCTTTCAGTGACTTTAGCTTTTTTCATGAGATGGGACATGTTCTTGATTCTAAATGGCCTCAGCTTTCCATTGACGGTTGAACATCTCTTGGGGCAAGGGAAGAGCCAAGATTTGTCAGCTGACTGAAATCAAGAGAATCACCTTTAATCCTTTCTTCACAGTTTCCTTGCAAATGTCTGAAGCCCTTAGGGAGGTCGGATGGCTCACCCTCACCATCAAGACAGCCTTAAGGTCACCTCAGAGACACACATGCAGGTATGTCTGTGAACACATTCCCAGAGAGGTTTAGCTGAGGAAGAAAACCCACTCCAACTATGGGTTGGGGGCCCAACCTGAAGAAAAGCAGAAAGAGGTACAGGAAAGTCAAAACAAAGGCTTCCATCCTTAAGTGAGTTTCCTCAGGTATCTTGTTACATCGCACACACAAACCTGATTCAGAAGGCAATTTCTACCTCATGGTAGAGATTGAGCACAAGTAACGATAGCATGAGGTTAAGCGTAGGGAATGTGGCGTTTAATAAAAGCTCAACAACAGGTACGGAGGATGCCGTAATGAGGTGACGGGCACGGTTCATAGGACAGAAAACAAAGCTTGAGAGCAAAAGCTGAAAGTTTCAA